>NC_142932.1:95164731-95252231 GCF_046866305.1 Octopus bimaculoides | reverse complement strand
CAGCTCATTACAGACTATAACATAACAAACACCACACTTATATATATATATATATATATATATATATATATATATATATACATATATATATATATATATATATATCATCGTTCAATGTCTGCTCCCCACCATGCTGGCATGTGTTGGACGGTCTGACTGAGGGCTGGAAAGCCAGGAGGCTGCACCAGGATCCAATATGATCTGGCAAGGTTTCTACAGTTGGATGCCCTTCCTAACACCAACCACTCCGAGAGTGTAGTGGGTGCTTTTCACATGTCACCAGCACGAGGGCCAGTCAGGTGGCACTAGCATCGACTACACTCGAATGGTACTTTTTACATGCTACTGGCATTGGCCATGACAGTGATTTCACTTGATTCAACAGGTCTACTCAAGCACAGCATATTGCTCAATGATTGAAGGTACTCTTGAATGGGCCAGTTATGCAACACTGGCATAGGCCACGGCTACAGTCTCACTTGACTTGCCAGGTTTTCTCAAGCACAGCATATCTCCAAAGGCCTCGGTCACTTGTTATTAGCTCTGTGAAGCCCAATGTTTGAAGGTCGTGCTTCACCACCTCATCCCAGGTCTTCCTGGGTCTACCCCTTCCACAGGTTCCCTCTACTGTTAGTGGGACACTTCTTCACACAGCTGTCCTCATCCATATGTAATACATGACCATACCAGCACAGTCATCTCTCTTATACGCCACATCTGATGCTTCTTATGTCCAACTTTTCTCTCAGGGCACTTACACTCTGTCGTGTATGCACACTGACATTACACATCCAGCGGAGTATTCTATCTATATGTCTTGCAAGCTTATGCATGTCCTCAGCGGTCACAGCCCATGTTTCACTGCCATGTAGCATGGCTGTTCACACACATGCGTCAGACAGTCTACCTTTCACTCTGAGGAAGGGGCCCTTTGTTAACAGCAGGAACTCTGAACTTTGCTCAGGCTATTCTTATTCTACCAGCTACGCTCTCAGAGCATCCATCCCCACTAGTAACTTGATCACCTAGGTGGCTGAGGCTATCAACTACTTCTAGTTTTTCCTCCTGGTGTGTGATGGAATCTGTTTTTTGCACATTTTCAGTGTTTATTGCACCTGTAGATCTGCCACACACACAAAAACTATCTTCCCAGTTAGCCTTCCTTTGATATTGTTGCACTTCTTGTATTCATAGCTTACACCAGGTAAATCTTATGGAGTTTCTACCTACACCTTTACTACAGACCAAGCAGGGCCATCTACCTAAAGGGATTTGTGGTTTATCTGCCTTCTTACATACTTAGACTTTGGTTTTTTTGGTAGATTGATTCTAAGGCCCTTCAATTCTAGACCTTGCTTCCACACCTGAAACTTCTCTAATTCTGATAGTGACTCGGCTATTACAGCAAGGTCATCAGTATAGAGGAGCTCTCCTGTCTTGAATTCCTCTGTTATTGCCTGGCAGATTATGATGAATAAGAGAGGGTTGAAGACTGATCCTTAGTGGACCCCTACCCCTACCCAGAATTCTTCACTATACTCGTTGCCAATCCACACCTTAGTGATGGCATCCCTGTACCTGGTTTGTACAGTTCTCACTACCACTCATTTATCCCTGGTTTCTGCATTGACCACCAGATAAGGGATCAGGGGACCCTGTCAAAGGCTTTCTCCATGTCAATGAAAGCAAAGTATCTTTGGCCAGGTATTTCTCCTGCAGCTGTCTTACCAGAAATATAGCATCAGTAGTGCTTCTCCCTGGCACAAACCCAAACTCCATCTCATCTAAACTCTCTCCCTAATTAGTTAGGCTATGACCCTCTCCATGACTTTCACCACCTGATCCAACAATTTGATACCTCTATAATTATTCATATCTAATGTGTCACTAATACCTTTGTAGCAGTTGACTATGGTGCTGCTACACCAATCACTGGGTATGACTCCTTCATGTATCACTCATATATTTATATATATATATATATATATATATATATATATATATATATATATATATATATATATATATATATGGCAAAGAAGAAAATGGAGAGGATAATCAATCAAGAGATGTCAGCCTGCAAACATTCATTTGGATCTATTTATTAATTAATTACAATCACGAATAAGTAAATAAATAAACAAGTAAATAAATAAATAAAAAAGTTTATTACTTTGGAATTGACTTTTTTAGTATTCCTTACTATTCTTGTTATTTTACTATTTTATTTTACGTTCTCACATGTTTGATTCCTATCATTATGGACTCTCTAATAAAGATTCGAGTCTCAATTATTGCCCAACCCCTGACCAATTTTTGTTCAACCTTTGTACAATCTCTGTATAATACTGGTCTGATGTGTAAGCCTTGGCAAGTTGGACCACCCACCAAGAAGAAACAGCTTTAAGAGTATAGTATTAGTCACTCATCTATTCTTATTCATTTATTTTTTACTCATTTATTTATTTAGCTACTTACTTATACGTATGATTGTAATTAATTAATAAATAGATCCAAATGAATGTTTGCAGGCTGATGTTTGCTGATTAATTATCCTCTCCATTTTCTTCTTTACCTTAATAAATTCTGGGTAAATTTCTGTTTTACCCCCACTCATACCTATTATTCAAATGCGCTACTCCCCTACAACAGTAAGCATTTGGATATTTATTATCCCTTAGATGGTTCTTTAACCTCTAACACATACCGACATATTATATATATATATATATATATATATATATATATATATGCATGCATATATGGATACAGGATGTCACCAACAGTAAACAATATGAAATACATCAACAAATGAGTTAAATATTCAAAGAACAAGAGAAAAAATGTAAAAGAGTACAAATAATACACAGAACAAGCCTTCATCAGTTGTTGGTTGTCTATCCACTCCTCATTTCGAGCAAACACACACACATATGATGGAAGTTGAAATTGTTAAAATTTCATTGCATATATACAATATACTTCTTGCAGACATTCATATGAAACACTGATATTTTACCCTCTTACTAATCCTTACCCTTATTAATGCATTTAATAAGCATATGTTTTGTAAGCTTTATTTATACAAATAAGCCAAATAATTGTATGACTAATATTGAATTCAGTAAATATTTCCCTATGGATGAGACACAAAGTATTGAAGAGATTTGCAATGGTGAATGTTATCAGCTGTTGTTGAGTATCCAAAACCACTTCTGCTTAGGGATAACTCTAGCAAGAAAGTAATCTTGGGAAGACCCTTATTGCTGGAAACATATTTGAGAATGGTTTCTCTCAATGGTAACATTATCATCTTTAAATATCAGTAAAATGTTGAAGTGACAGAAATAGTACAATGCTGTACTAAATATTAGCAGAATCAAATTTAATCTTAATACATTCTGTGATCAAATCTCATTGAAGTAAATTTTATTCAATTAACTTCTCAATAAGTACTACATTTATATTATTAGCATTTTACTTGTAGAATACAATTTTTGTGCCACTTTACTGAGGAAGCCTCTTCTCAAACATTAACTTTGAAATGGCATATTAACCAAAATTACTCTTTGTTTCCTCTTGTTCATAACAAAAAATATTTGTTAGGCAAAACTTTTCTTTTTCAAATATGTGAATGAGAGGATGATGAACATATACTGTACATGAATTTTGATTGGATTTAAATATTACTTGTTTCTAAATATATGTTTCTATATAATATATATATATATTATATATTTCAAGAATATACATCCTCATTAGAGATTAATTAATTCAAGGATATCATATCCTTGTTATGGATTAATAAATCAAAAATTTCACTGGTTTAATCTCCATCACTTTAGAAGATAATTTCTATACTGTGCTATGGATTATAATAGGTTAAGTTAATAATATAAGAAAATGGAGAGTTTAAGATGCAGATTTAATTTATTTGCATCATAGTTTGTTTTTAAGGTATAAATACAAATAAATTCAATAGAAGACTCAAAACAAAACCTACATATGTTTCAATTCTAGCTCCTTGGTAATGCCTTACTCAAACATTTGGGTTAAATCCAATATTAAGAATTTAAGTTGTAAGCACTAGAATCTCTTCAGTGTTTTGTTTTAATAATAACAAAGTTTACATCTTGCTTATAGGAATTCTAATTCATAACTATCATGAAATATGTTACCCTCTAACTTTTATCTGTTAATATGTGTATATGAGTGAGTTTGAGTCTATATCATTAGTGTTTATTATGATAGTATCAGCACAATATTAACATAATATAAATGTTATTTATAGCCATGCTATTTGTTCCTTTTTTTATTTCTTAAAGACATGGATGTTGCTTACATTAATGTTCCAAAATTCCTGGAGGTAAGTATATAAGCAATTTAACAATAATTACATTCATTAGAGCAAGCGTTAGCAAATATTTTAGCTCATTCTTTCTATGAGTAGAATATGCAGCTTAATGTATATGTATGATAGAAATTAAAACTTGAAAATGTTAAAATTCATTGCATATACAATAAACTTTTTACAAACATTTATATGTAACTCTGATATTTTACTCTTTTATTAATCCTTACCCTTAATAATGCCCTTCATAAGCATATATTTTATAAGCTTTATTTATTCAAATAAACCAAATAATTATATGACTAATATTGAATTCAGTAGATTTTTGTGTAAACATGAGACGCAAAGTATCATAGAGATTTGCAATGGTGTACATGATCAGCTGTTGTTGTTGAGTATCTGAAATCACTTCTGATTAGCAATAAAGTAATCTAACAAAGAATCTTATGCCTGTACACTAAAATAGTAGGCACTCATTGGAATCTGGAGTCCATGGATCAATTGAGAATTACATTAAAATGATAAATTTGAAGTGAAGAACAAGTACATAGTGCAGGTAGTTAATTGACCAACAAAAAAGTGAACATTCCTAAATATGATAATATCTGTTTTGACACATGATTTCACATCAGTAATCCTGTGAAATAAATACATAAACTTATTTCTGTAAACATATTTTCTGAATGACTTCTCTTAATGGTAACATCACTAACTTTTAAATATCAATAAAATATTAAAATGACAGAAAGAATATAATACTGTATTAAATATTTACAGAACTAAATTTAGTGTTAGTACATTCTAAGATTATATCCCAGTGAAATAAATTTTGTTTACTCAGCCTCTCAATAAGTACTACTTTTACACCTGATTATTTGAATTTTACTCATAGAATAGAATTTTGGGTGTCACTTTACTGAGGAACCCTCTTTCCAAACCCTAACTTTGAAATGACATATTAACTAAAATTACTCTTTGTTTCCTCTTGTTCATACCAAATAATTTTATTAGTCAATACTTTTCTTTTTCACAATACATGAATAAGAGGATGACAAACATAAACTGTACATGGACTTTGACTGGATTTAAATATTTTTTTGTTTCTAAATACATGTTTCTATATAACGCGTGTATGTATATAGCAATATGATATAATAATAATAACAATAATCTCTGCATTCATTTTATAAACATCGAATGCGTTGCTGCATGCATTTTGACAAATCATGTCTCTTAAGATCACAGTCCATATTCCTGGGATGAATACAGTGTACTTCATGGGCATCGGGTTGATCATCTTCATGGATTCATTTCGTCAGGCGATATAAGATTAATGGATATACAATAGAGGTATGCTTATTCCTTTTGACAAGTATGAAGGTTGACTGAGTTATGTGGGTATTTCTGTGTGTATTTGGTAGGTAGAAGGAGAAAGTGATGAAAAGAGAGGAAAGAATGATAGTTATATGGGAATGGAGGTGTATGTGGTGAAGTTGGACTTATTTTGCTCTTCATTCAGCAGCTGCTAAAGATGAGTAGTACATACTTTTTTTTTTTTTTATCTCATTTAAGGCATGACTCTCTTCAATGAATTCTGAAGTCAACAGTTCATGCAGTACTGCCACTGCAGCCATCAGCTGATGGAATTTATTGACTGAATTGATAAATGATACATTCTGAAGGTGATCTTTTCATTGTTTCTGGTGGTATAGTGTATAGCATCTTAAATATTGGTTGGCTTATTTCTTTGATTGCATTCCTTCCTTGTTCTATAATGTGCTAAGGGCAGTTGATGTTATTTCATTTCAAAATACTTTTTCAAACTCCAGAAACGATGTTTTGTTTTTATGTTTACATGAAATGATCACCTCAGAATGCCTATTTATCACATTTTTCCCTGGATGTAATGATTTCCAGGGTTCCTTCTCTGTATAAATTGCATCCTCATGATGTTCCGTTATATGGAACAGCATTTTTTATAACAGACCAGTGGATTGTAAGCTCCACTCCATTCTGTTTGGGTCTCCAGACAAAGTTCGACAGTGATGCGGAGTGCTTTTTATTGATATTGGAAAATGATGTGACATGGTTATGCAGACAATTTTTTATGGTGTCTCCAGTGCCACCTCTGTACAAGTATTTCTGCGTATCAGCCTTCACTTCACATTTATAAATTACATTCTTTATCATGCAGTTGTCGTTATATCTGCATAACTCTTTGTCTACAGTTACATTAAATGTTTTTTTTCCATTCTCCCTGCAGGAAGACATCCTCTTTCCTCTTCCACTTGTAATCATGTACTCATTTCCCTTGTGTATGAATTAGACCTTTAATTGTGTGGTGTTGTTTGGGTCCATTTTTGCTATTGATGTGTTTTTATTACCCCAACTTGCAACCATTCCAGGCAAATACACAAATGTATTTCTGTAAGCATATTTGTGAATGGCTTCTCTTAATGGTAACATCACCACCTTTAAAGATCAATAAAATATTGAAGTGGCAGAAATAGTACTATACTGCACGAAATATTGACAGAATTAAATTTAATGTTAGTACATTCTAATATTACATCCCAATCAAGTAAATTTTGTTCTATCAGCCTCTCAATATGTATTACTTTTACATAATTATTAGCATTATGCTTATAGAATATAATTTTGGGTGCCACTTTACTGAGGAACTCTCTTTCCAAGCATTAACTGAAATGGCATATCAACCAAAATTATTCTTTGTTTCATCTTGTTCATACCAAATAAATTCATTAGACAATACTTGTCTTTTTCCTAATACATGAATGTGAGGATGGAGAATATATACTGTACATGCACAGTGGCTGATGTACCTGGCTTTTGTCAACATAGAGAAAGCCTTTGACAGGGTACCCAACTCCCTTATCTGGTAGTCAATGTGATAGCTAGGGATAGATGAAAGGTTAATGAGAATGGTACAAGCCATGTGCAGGAATGCTGCCAATAAGGTGAAGGTGGGCAATGAGTGTAGCAATAAATTTTTGTACATGTAGGAGTCCACCAAGGCTCAGTTATCTGTCTCCTCCTGTTTATTTTAGACCTCCAGGCTTTAACAGTGGAATTCAAGACCAACTGTCTCTGGGAGCTCCTCTATGCTGATGACCTTGTTCTTATAGCTAAATCACTACCTGACCTAGAGAAGAAATTTCAGATGTGGAAACAAGGTCTGGAATCTAATCGCCATAGAGTTAATCTTGCAAAAAACAAAATTCTAATAAGTAGGAAAACAAGCAAATCACAAGTCCCTTCTGGGAGATGGACCTACTCGATATGCAAGAATGGTGTCAGTAGAAACTCCATACATTGCAAGTTTTGGACACATAAGAGGTATAGTGGAATCTCAAGAAATTAAACGGAGAATATAGTCTTTGTGTGTGACAAATGTGCAAGTACAATAAACACTAAATATGCACAGACAATAGGCTCCCTCAAATACACAGAGGGATCATCCAAAGTAGTAGATAGCTTCTGTTATCTAACAGACCAAGTTAGCAGCGGTGGAGGAAGTTCTGAAAGTGTAGTTACTAGGATAAGCATGAGCTGGTTGAAGTTCACACAGCTTCAACCTTCGTTGGTAACAAAGAGCCCCTCCCTCAAAGTAAAAGGCAGACTGTATGATGCCTGTGTACATACAACTATATTACATGGTAGTCAAACATGGGCTTTGCCTACAAAGCACTTGTGAAGTATTGAAAGAAATGAAGCTAGCATGATCTGTTGGATGGGTTATGTTAGTGTGCATGCACAACAAAATGTAAATGATTTAAAAGGAAAATTGGGAATAAGAGGCATCAGATGTTGTGTGCAAGAGAGAAGACTGCACCAGATTGGTCATGTGATGAGTATGAATGAGGATAGCTGTGTAAAGAAGTGCTGAGCTCTAAATGTGGAGGGACTTATGGAAGAGGTAGACACCAGCAGATATGGGACACAGTGGTGAGAAAGGATTTTCAGACCATGGGCCTTACTGAGGAAATGACAAGGTGGCGATTTGCTGTACTTGATAAGAAACATCAAGCTAAGAAAAATCACTGTCTTCCATACATGCAAGTTTGTCTTTTCAGGTGCTGATGCCACTTAAAATGCACCTGTGCCATAGCTGCATTAATGCACCTGTGCCAGTGCTACATAAATGCACCTGTGCTGGTAGTACATAAAAAGTACCCAATACACTCTGTTAAGTGGTTGGCACTAGGAAGAGCATCTAGCCATAGAAACCATACCACAACAGAGAGTTGGAGTCTGGAAAACTCCCTGCTAACCAGCTCCATGTCAAACAGTCGAAACTATGACAGCATAGAAAGCAGACATTAAATGATAATGTTTATATGTAAAATATATGATATATTTTATTATTATTATTTTCAATTACTTTCTGCACAACATCAACATAATTAAAATAGCCTCTCCATACTATAAATATGCATATTCTTTGTTTTATTTCCTGAAGTTATTTATATAATTTCAATATGCTGAAGTTAGTGAGCCCAAATATGTATGCTAGTAGAATCAGTGTTGCTAATAGACAGTTTGATCTCAGAAATATTAAATAAAAAGAGAAAGCTAACAATCATTAAATATATATATATATATATATATATATATATATATATATATATATATATATATATATATATATGTAGTGAAACTACCTATCGTCACTAGATACAAAACTGCTATCGCCATTCTTCTCATTTAAATATAAATAAACGCGGGCGTAGCAGAGAACCCATTCCTGGTCATCACGTGACTGATCATTATTCGAATCGGCAACTTCTTCGAACCGTTCCCGCCAGAACGCAAACTGACCAATCACAGCCCTTAATAAGGTCACGTGATAGTGTTTTTCTGCTACCGTCTTGGAGCCCCCTTAACGCCTTAAATAGATCAACTCATACCCAACAATTTGTCTCGGTCCAGTTTGTCTTTGAGAACTGTTCGGTGTACCACACGACAGCAGTAGCAACAATTAGCCAGCGACCCTTCAACAGCTTCGTCCAGCCAACAATGACCACCGCCGTCGCCACATCAACAATACGAGTCTACGACTACTAACCAGCAACATCGTCATGACCAACACGATTACTACCAAGCAGCTTTACACCACCAGCGTCAACACGACTTACTATGTACACCAAACCACCGCGGCACCTCTCTCTCTTCGATTTTGTTAGGTGACTTAGCTTCACCACGATAATAAACAGACAAGAGATTTCAGCCTGCGATAAACGTCTGTCCTCAAGGCCCTGGCATCGAAGCCAAAACACAACTAGTGATAAACTCTGCCAAACGACGAACATCTGTATAACAAGAATCACGGCCCAGCATCGATGCCACGACATCACAACTAGTGATCAGCTCTGCCACACTCAGCCTCCTCACTTTCACATACAGAACTTTTCCTATAGTGTACTAAAGAACTGGTAGAATTGCTCACGTGTTATTGACTCTCTTTCTCTGCTGTAATAACTCACATACACATACATGTATCACTCACATACATACTTTTCTTTGTACGACGGCCTGTCTTTGATTATGTTCTTATATGTCGCATTCACACTCTCACACAGACATACATTTTAACGCCATAATAAATATCTCTGTTATTCATCTTATACGGTTGTGGTCTTTCATTACTGGTCACATATGTTATCGTCGTATAACATATCATGTATATCATCTTTGATATATATATTTTGTGTTCGACCGTGTGACACGTTTAAATAAAAGGAGTCCTCTGTTTTTCCATCCGTCACCATTTCTCCTTTTTGAGTTCGCACGGTCGTGCCTTACATATATATATATATATATATATATATATATATATATATATATATATATATATATATATATATATATTCTGTTGAAGAGCGTAGCTCGAAACGTTAAAGACTTTCCGTATTCCCGAGCGTCATACTAATACATCCTTTTGTTGTTTACACCACCCGTCCTCGTCTGTTGTTGTTTTTTCGTACATTCTCCCATATATATATATATATATATATATATATAATTTGAGTGGAGGCATACGAGTGGAAAACTAGAGGAACATGACCTATTAACCAGCAGAATATTTATTATATATGCACATCTACTTCGACATTAACAAAGCAACAAAAAGCTCAACTTTACAGAAGTATTAATAACATACAAGCATATAGACATTTATATATTTTTATAAGGCCGCAAATATCTAAAAGTATTTAAAAACATTTATAAATACATAGGCATTTTAAAAATTATATAAGTAAAATAAGTACAAAATATATAAATAATCTGTAATATAAATTGAAGTTGGCCGACCGTTGTATTCTTTCTTGTCTTCAGGTTCACGGCCAAACGGCTGGGTGGATTCGCGTGAAAAAAGGCACACATGTAGAGACGGGTGCAGAGATTGGAACGTGCTTTCTATTTTTTCCTATCCCTCATACTTCCAGGGAAAATCGATTAAAACAACCTGCGTGCGTGCGTGTATGTGTGTGTGTGTCACTGAAGCCATTCGTACATATATACATAATAAATAAATAAACTGAATGATAAATTTCATTTATATCTCCTTCTCTTTCTTTCTTTCTCTCTCTCTCTCTCTCTCTCTCTCTCATGTACACATACACCATCAACATTACTCTCTCTGTCACGCACACCCCATCAAACATACATACTCACACACACAGACATACGCACGCAATCAATTCCCCCCTCTCTCCACAACTTCAAAAGAAGTTCAGTCATAAAACTGTCCATGTCTCTTCATTCGACACCCACTTCAAAAGATCGTCTTTCCTTTTCACTTGTCCGGCCATTGATCGAGAGATAAAACACAAACCAACTCCTGCTAAATGCAAAAATCCCACCAAAAATACACACACATACGCACACAAACGGACATTTCACGTCTTTCAGTTTCTCTATGATTATACACGCGTCAAAAACAATAGCTCTTAAATACATTTTAATCTTCAACAGGTATGTATCAATTTCTATACTATAAATTGTTTTTCTATAAGCGTATAACAATTACTTATTCCATACTTCATTTAGCTTTTCTCTTCACTTTTCTTAGATTGGATACGTCTGCTATTAATTCTTATATACAATTTCCCCGTTAATTTTTACAACTTCATTTTCTGTTAAAGCAATTCTTAACGTCAACTTCTTAACATAATACGCAGAATTCTCGCATTAGTACAGTAGGGTGTTTTGAGGGAGATTTTGATGCTATTTCTACCATGTAGAGGTCTGAACTTATTTTTCATTCACAGATTTGCATTTCAGACATTTAACATAATCTTTTCCATAAATCAACTATCGTAAAAATTTTCTACTATGACCTCACATGCAATTACCCTTTCTTCTGCCATTAACACCAGTTGCTCACACACCTTACAGTTTCTCATTCAAACTACATAATACGCAGAATTGTAGCATTAATACAGTAGGGATGCTTTGAGGGAGATTTGCCTGCTATTTCTATGTTTTATTAAAAGTAGTAGTGTTGATGGTGGCAATGGGAGTAATAATAAGAGTGTGTGTGAGAGAGAGAGAGGGGGGTATGTGAAAGAAAGAGAGAGATGATGTACAACATTCCTGGATAGAAATTCCTGTAGCCAGCATACTGAACCAACTACTGGACACTATCATTTTTGTTTTATTTTTTGCTTTCTTTAATATATATATATATATATATATACGTGTGTGTACATATATACATATACATATGCATACCCCTCCCCCACACACAAAATACACTTTAATTAAAATACAGTTTCTCCAAAATCAAGCATATCTAATATAATAAATGTGAATGTCAGTGTGTCAGTGTGTCATACTTTTTCAACTTTACTCCTAGAAAGCGTAGCACAATATATCATACCATTTTGGAATCAGGCTGACTCTGTGAGTAAATTAAAAGCATTCCAAGCTGAATCCAGACCTGCAATCCTGAAATTATGGATTCCTAAATTATGGATTCCTATGTTTTCATTACTGCAATTGTTTTTGGCAATTTTTTACATGACCTTTAGTGATGAATATGATCATCATTGGGATATGACTCTGGAAGAAGCAATTGCAACAAATTCTCCAAAACAAGTCAGAGATCTGTTTGCAGATCTTCCCATTCAGGGTTAGTTGCTTTAAAGCTACATACTAGCTTAAAGGCCGCCCAATAGGGCAGCTTTTAAGCTAGTAATATATATATATATATATATATATATATATATATATATATATATATATATATATATATATATATATATATATATATATATATATATATATATATATATATATATATATATATATATATGTATATATATATATATATATATGTATATATATATATATATATATGTATATATATATATATATATGTATATATATATATATATATATGTATATATATATATATATATGTATATATATATATATATATATGTATATATATATATATATATGTATATATATATATATATATGTATATATATATATATATATATGTATATATATATATATATATATGTATATATATATATATATACATATATATATATATATATATACATATATATATATATATATATATATATATATATATATATATATATATATATGTATATATATATATATATATATATATATATATATATATATATATATATATATATATATATATATATATATATATATACTACCTGTTTTTCCCGGTTTCACTCGGGCAGTGTGGTGGATTTGGTTAAAGGCTATTTCCTATGTATATTTTGAATAATAAAAAGAACTAAAAATAAAAAACAAAAATTCCCAAAACAAAAAAAGTAAGAACAACCCAAAAGCAATACGATGCTAAGGATTTTGCGGGTCGATATTGTAAAACTAACTTCACGTGTGTACCCATAGCCCCATGTAGTCACGGAACCTTATTTGTGGTATAACCTCGCCTTAAAAGAAAAATATATGGTAGTGCGGTTGTTGTATTGACGACACAAGAATGTTAATCGAAACTGTTCAAGATCAATCATAGGTTGGACATTCATGTACACTGATTAGAATTGTGAATTTCAATTATTGAAAACGCGTTCCCGGATGGATACAACTGTGCAGAGTCCGTTTGTCTCAATATGGAAAAGCTGTTTGAATGTCGACGTTTGAAGACATTTGTAACTGAAGTTAAAAAAAACATAGTAATTAGAAAGAGCGTAAGCTATAGCTTTTTTTTTTTAATGAACAAAAAATTGAAATTATTTTTATTCTGTGCCTCTGATTAAAATTTTCGAAAAACAACCCAGCCACATTACTTGGCAAAAAATAATCTTTATTGTGCTGGTTTTTCGTAAAATTTCGCGCATGGGAAAGGCAACAAAATCGCCCCTCCCCACTCTGAATGGGATATTCCTATCTTAAAAAGTAATAATCGGTTATCTCGGTAACCATGGGAGTTAGAGGGCAATAAAAATCTCCTAAACATGAGCGGACCATGCTGCCGCTCTGTGCTGAATTTCACACGATTCCACTGCACCGTTCTCGAGTGAATCTGCCGACACTCAATCAATCAACCAAGCAATCAAGAACACTGCAATTTATAGTATATATATATATATATATATGTGTGTGTGTGTGTGTGTGTGTGTGTGTGTGTGTATATATATATATGTATATATGGGTACAGGACGTCCCCAATGGTGCAAACAACATGAAATACGTAAACAAATGAGGGGAGTGAAATACATAAATGAGAAAAAATGGAAAACAGGACAAGTAAATACAGAGAAAGGACCCTTCATCAGTTGTCGGTTGTCTATCTAATATATATATATATATATATATATATATATATATATATATATACACACACACACACACACACATATATATATGTATACATATATACATATATACATATGATGGACGTCCACTCATGACTGAGGAAGATCATTGTTGACTATTGCTGACCTTATACTTTGCATTTGAAGCTCTGTTGGTGGCTAATGAGCTGTGCTCTTGACAAGCATACACGACTGCAAACACTGGAAACCAAGCTTTCCCCATTCACTACACCAGCAATGCACTTTCGAGTAGCATGCTTAAGTTCTTCATGCAGAATATGTGCTCTCTCAAAGGTGTCGACCCTCTCCTTAACCTTCTTCCTCCTTCTGTGGTGATGGCAGGCATTACTTTCCCAGTCAGTCTCCTTCATATCACAGGCCTTTAATGAGGACTTGACACAGTCCTTAAATTGCAGCCTTGGTTTCTGCCGGGGTCTCTTTCCATTAACAAGTTTCCCATATAGCACCTGCTTAGGAAACCTGCTATCCTCCATTCTAATAAGGTGTCCAGTTCATTGTAACCAGTGCCTGTGTATTATCACCTCAATACTCAAGATATCAGCTGTCCTCAGGACCTGTGTCTCGAGTTTTTAAGGTCAAGCCAACATTTAGAATGTGTCTGGGACATCGCTGATGAAAGCATTCAAGGACCCTTACATGACGTTTGTAAAGAGTCCATGTCTCACATGAATAAAGGAGCAATGTCAGTACACATGCACAGTACACAGCAATTTTTGTTTGCTTTGTGATGCCATGTTGGGACTAGAAATGAGACTGAAGAGACCAGAAGGAATCAGTTGCTCTCTGCAGCCTGAAAGATATTTCATCATCCAGGGAGCAAGAACGGCTGAGTGTGCTGCCCACGTAGACAAACTTGTCTACCACTTTCAGAATTGTTTCTTCAACCAAGATAGCTGGTTCCACATATGAATTTCCTGCTGCAGGCTGGAACATTACAGTAGTCTTGTCCAAGCTAATGCTGAGTCCAAATGCCTTACAAGAAGCAGAAATACGATTCATAAGTATTTGCATGTCATCCACTGTATGAGTGACTAAGTCACAGTCATCTGCATAAAGGAGGTCATGAATAAGAGACTGGAAAACTTTTGAATTGGCAGCAAATTGACACAGATTAAAGAGGTGGCCAGAAGATCGATACTTGACATATATTCCAAGAGAGCCAGCCTTAGGAAAAAGCGTGAGTAAAAGCAGTTGCAAAGTACAAAGGAAAGTGAGTTGGGGCAAGGAAGTCATCCTGCTTGACACCATTCGCTACAAGATTGGGTCCCGCCATGCCGCCACCAACATTGACCCAAACCTCCATTCCATCATGAGATGATTTAATTATAGATACAAAGTGATCTGGACATCCAAGTTTGCCAAGTATTTTCCATAGCAAGGCCCTATTTACAGTATCAAAGGCCTTTGTTAAATCAATGAATACCTGGACAAGATCCATATTCTGTTCATAGCACTTCTCCTACATCTGTTTTGCTGTGAAAATCATATATATTGTTCCTCTGCCAGATCGGGAGCCACATTGAGATTCAGATAAGACATCATTTACGAGACACCCATTCAGGCAGGTAAGAAGATTTGCTAGAACCTTGCCAGCAGCTGATTGTAGAGCAATACCTCTAGTTTCCACACATTGTTCTGGCTCCTGTTCCTTTAGAGAGAGGAAGAATAATTGCATCCTTCCAGTCCTTAGGCATTGCACCATCCCTCCAGACTACACTAATGAGTTCATGAAGGGACTGCATGATGTAATCACCACCAAATTGCAAGATCTCAGCACAAATTCCATCCCTTCCAAGATTCAGTTTACTTATTGATATTGTTACCTCATCTATTGAGGACATGGAATTTAAGGAGCCAATGATAAGTCTTTGTTACATAGTATCAGTCACAGTTTTATCCACAACTGACTCATGGTCTAGGAGTTCAGAGAGGTGTTCAACCCAGCGACCTGTGATTTCTGTTGATTTAGTGAATAGAGTAGAAGACTCCTTGGAAAGCAAAGGAGCTGATGTGGAGCTCTTAGGCCCATAAACTTGCTTCATAAGATGGTAAAGCTTCTTGCTGTCATTTGCATCAACAGCAGCCTGAATATCATGAGCAAGATCTTCCCACAAAGTGTTCTGCATCTTCTGAGAGATTGCTGCAGTAGTGATTTTACACTGCTATAGTGGGCAAGTGCTAGATTTCACTGCACAGCTGAAAGCCCTCTGTGGGCATGGTGCATTACAACCAATAGTCACTGAACCTCAAACCAGTCTCTGTGTCTGGCAGTAGCATATCCCAGTGTTTCAGCAGCACATTGAAGAACCTGGTCTCGAAAATCTTCCCACACTGTAGTATTTTCAATGTTGGACAAGCAAGTCTGAAGCTCTTTCTTCAACACAGCATTATATATCTTGTGGACATTCAGACACCAAGGAATGCTGACTGTCCCCCTTCTCTCTTTCACTCTAATCATCATCCAGAACTTTGCTTACACCAGACTGTGGTCTGTCCAGCATTCCGATCCATGAAAGAACTTGATATTGCAAATGTCATAGATGTTTTGTTTGCAAATAAAAAAATTATAGATATACAACTGGACAGGAGACAGACACTGAGGATCCCTAGTTCTTCATCAGTTATCAACCAAATGGTAATACTCAGTTTCACACCATTAATAAGACCGAAGACTTCTTATATTGGCAGAACCTCTGCAGAAGTTGTAGAGAATGTAGGGCCACAAGCAAACAAAACAAAAAAATGTAATTTAAGAATATGGACACGACCCTAGCAAATTGAATGAAATGAATAATAAACGAAGCTGGTGGACATAAAAGTTAAAAGACCACGTGGGAATGAACTAAGCATTGATTTAAAAAGAATATTTCAAAATTTAGTTATGAAGTGGCTTATTTCACTGTTGAATTTTTGTTATTAACTGTATTATAATAGTTAACACCCCATGAAATCATGAGGGAGAGGTTCAATTCTTATAATCTTTTCACTTTCATATTTTTTTTTTGTGTTTGCATCTGTAATTAATTTATGGCATGCAAGAGCTTTGTTTGTGCACCTAGTTTCAAAGTTCCAATCATTCTAGTATTTAAGCAAGCATGGTCTAATATTTAATATTTTTATGCAAAGCATCAAATTATTTTCACAAACACCAAGCATTAAATAACTGTTTAAGAGATCAGGATCTCATGTTAACATCTCATGTACATTTTTATTCTTTTATTTTTCAGATTACCAGTGAAGGGAGGCACAATGGTCCAGTGGTTAGGTCAGTGGACTCGCGGTCATAGGATCGCGGTTTTGATTCCCAGACCAGGCGTTGTGAGTGTTTATTGAGCGAAAACACCTAAAGCTCCATGAGGCTCCGGCAGGGGATGGTGACGAACCCTACTGTACTCTTTCACAACTTCCTCTCACTCTTACTTCATGTTTCTTGCAAACTAGATACAAAAACGAAATGTCATGATGTTTTTCTTATTACTTATTTATTTCTAGTTTATTTTCTAATTCTCTATGTATCAAATATGTTACAACAAGCTTCTATTTATTTTCTTAACTAGAAACTATCTAAAAGTATATCTATGAATTTCATATCTTTAATAAGACAAAGATTTTTTTTTTTTTTTTATAATATTACAAAAGAATGTAAATAATGGCTTTTCATTATCACCATCATCATTTAATGTCTGTTGGATGGTTTGACCAGGGCTAGCTAGCTGGAAGGCTGCATCAGACTCTTGTCTGATCTGGCATGGTTTTCTGCGGCTAGATGCCCTTCCTAATGCCAACCACTCCAAGAGTGTAATGGGTGTTTTTACATGCCACCGGCATGAGTGTCATTTGTGTGACATCAGTATCTGCTATGACTGCAGTTTTACTTGGTTTTATGTGTTTTCTTCTGAGGCATGACATAATGCCAAAAGTCTCGATCATTGCCTCTGTGAGGCCAAACACCTGAAAGGAGCTCATTAACTTTGCCTCTATAAGGCTTAATGTTCGAAAGGTGCTTTCTACATGCCAGCAGCATGGGTGTCAGTGATGTAACACCAGCATCAGCTATGACTATGATTTCACTTGGCTTGACGGGTCCTCTCAAGCACAGCACATCACTAAAGGTCTTGAACACAAGTCATTACATCTATGAGGACCAAAGTTCGAAGATCATACTTCACCACCTTGTCCTATGTCTTCCTGGGTTTACCTCTACCATAGGTTCCCTCCACAGCTGTCCTAGTCCATACACATCACATCTGATGCCTTTTATTCCCAATTTTTCTCTCAAGATGCTTACACTCTGTTGAACATGCACACTGACATTACACATCCAGCAAAGCATACTTGCTTCATTTCTTTGAAGCCTATACATGTCCTCGACTGTTATAATCCATGTTTCACTGCCATGCAGCACTGCTGTTCGCACACAGGCATCATACAATCTGCCTTTCACTCTGAGAGAGAAGTCTTTTGTTGCCAGTAGAAGTAACAGCTCTCTGAACTTTGCCCAGCCTAATGTTATTCTCACAGCCATGCTTTTTGTTATAATTTGGTCACTTGGTCAATTCATCTTCAGTTTATGTGTGTGTGTGCGCACGTGTGTGTGTGTGCATATATGTGTGTAGAGTGTGTGTCATGTGTGTTTGTATGTGTGTGAGAGAGAGAGTGTGTGTCATGTGTGAGAGTGAGTGAAATGAACTTAGAAAAGGGTATAAATTGAAAATTTTAAATTTGGTTTTTTCATAAGATACATAATTTTTCTGTATGAATTTTAAGTTCATATTATATTCTATGTTCTATTGATTTCCCTGCTAGAAAACGATAATTTTTTCTTCGATTTTTCATCAATTTTTTCATGCAAATAACACAATATCTGCAATAAGATTTGAATTTATGACTAAATGATCACTATTTCAGTACATTTACCTTTATATCTCTTTTCACTGTACCAATTTTTCTCTGCCTTCATGTTGTTTAGCACATATATTATTGTATGATTTTTAACTCAGTAAATAAAGGCGAATTATCCTTTCTTTAAATATTATTTTATCTTTTCTGTTAACCATTTCAATAGAATTTGAATTTACATTTTTGTTAGTACATATGCATGAGTATATATGCATATGTATATTTTCTGGGGTTTTTTTCTAGTTTTTCTACTTGCTAATCTAAGTGCCTTTTGGAACACTTTTCTATTATGCATCAACAAAGACTTCCTCTGTGGTTATGCTTTCCATGTGTATTGCAAAAATGTAAGTCCCCCACCCAAACAAATTACATTTCATATTTGAGGCTCTAATGAACCTATATTCAGGCACTCGACTAAGAGTCCACTGCAACTTATAGTACAAACAGCTGTAATCTAATGTAGTTCATAGCATAACCATTGTTTTTCCTGTGTCATCTCTTTTTCTTATTCCTACTCTATACTCTTCTAATATTTTCTTGTGAAACATAAGGATATTGAATTCAACACCAAGTCATTAGTCTCACAATGTCTAAGTGAAATAGATGTATATATTTATGTGTACATATATATATATATATATATATATATATATATATATATATATATATATATATATATCTGTATTTCTATATATCTGTATTTACGGAAACTGCCGAATTGATGTAAACAAACCCATGTGGTCTGATTTTCACGTTTTTAGGTATTGTACCATAAATCGCCATTTCCAAAATATATTTATTTTAAATCATTTATTTATTATAAATCATTCATCTTTCTCCCCCCCCCTCTCTCTCTCACACACACACACACTCACATACTACTTTGGGAGCGAAAGAGTTTTGTTTATATTTCACGCCGAAGACGAAACTTTATTGGCAATCCCTTTATTTAACAATGAAACAAAGAAGTATGTAACAATTTGTCAGTGAATTACACAATATAAATGGGTAAAAGGCGATCTTACGATACCAGTGCCAAAGCTATCACTTAACTCACGTGTGTTTATTTACATCACATTGGCCTTTTCCGTAAAAAGTGTTGGAGGGACAGAGGGAAAGGGAGAGAGAGCTCGATTTCTTTTGAAGTTCGCATGTGTGTGTGTGTAATGTTGCAGGTGTGTGTATGTGTGTGAGAGAGAGAGAGAGAGAGAGAGAGAGAGAGAGAGAGAGAGAGAGGGAGAGAGAGAGATAGAGAGAGAGAGAGAGAGAGAGAACTGAAATTATTTTTATTTCCTTTTTATAGTGAGTATGCGAGACAGAGAGTGTGGTGAAGTTCTTTTGTTAGTGAGACAGAGAGGTTATGTATGTATGTATATATGTATGAATGGCTACAGTGACACACACACACACACACACACACACACACACACACACACACACACACACGCAGGTTGTTATGTATGTGTGTGTGTGTGTGTGTGAATGGATTCAGTGACACACACACACACATGCATAACAACCTGCGTGTGTGTGTGTGTGTGTGTGTGTGTGTGTGTGTGTGTGTGTGTGTGTGTGACTGTAGTCATTCATACATACATACATACATAACCGCTCTCTCTCACACTAAAGAACTTCACCACACTTTCTGTCTCGCATACTCACTATAAAAAGGAAATAAAAATAATTTCAGTTATCTCTCTCTCTTCCTTTCTTTCTTTCTTTCTTTCTTTCTCTCTCTCTCTGTCTCTCACACACATACACACACCAGCAACATTACACACACACACATGCCAACTTCAAAAGAAATCGCTTTTACGACGTCGTTTCCCACTTTCCCTCCAACACTTTTTAAAGAAAAGGCCGATATGATTCAAACTTTCCGAGGCTTCTACCACACCCCAACATGTTTTTTCGGACCACATAACGGGTTTTCTAGCATATTAGCAGGCCAGGATAGTTGATTCCACGCAAAAAATCCGATTTATTTTTTTCTTAGTGAAAATCGTGCGAGTGTTATCTAAAATTTAGCTGGAGTTTTTCATGGTAAATTTGAGATTAAAAAAAAATTTATCCATATTTTTATCCATATCCGTATTTTCCCCGTACATTGAAAAATAGATGGTGAAAAGATCAATGTGTGGGGGGAGTGAAATTCCGAGGATTTCAGCACACCTGTGGCAGGCATCCATTTGGGGGAGCCATGCTTTTTACATGGGCAACTTTATGTGGCCTGCTCCCATGTGGGTAGTAGAAATGATCTTTTTGTGTATGCTCCTCAGGGCAGAACACGCAATGTTGTCTATAGCGAAGTTTTATAGACAAGTTGTCATTGCAGCCGATGTGGTTATAATCAGTGATCCGAAAGCATTGGCCGGACGTATTTTCAAACCATGGCAACATGACTTATATACTCTTTCTCTTTTTTATTGGACAATGCTGACTTCTCTAACAACAATGCTCACTCGGCTGATATCAGTGATTGGCTAAGTTGCTTATAGAGTTAACCAAGAGGGGACAGGCCCCTTAATTTCTGGTTAAGGCTGTTGGTAAGTTTTCCTAAGTTACTCCAATCCAGATCCCCAATGCAAACCTTCAGATCAACCTTCTCCTATGCAGATCTCTAATGCAACTTTAAAAAAAAAAACAGTCAATGGGTGGAAATAACCGATAAACTAATTTCTTATGAGATTTCCCAATCAAATTGCCATCAAACCATTTTCAGCCAAACCAATTTCAACGGATTTCGCTCAAATCTGATGTCGATGTTACTTATTTTGGTTTGAAATAAAGCACTTGATCATTTAATAATCGTAGCTTAATCCCGGGCAATTCTATCGCAAGTCGTGTAGTTGTCCGAATATTTTCTTTTTTCATAAGTTTATAGAAATGATCTGGATCCCACATTTTATATATAAAAATTATTGGATCTTTTTGGTTTGACGAGCAACACTTGTTTTCTTAGCGAAACACTTTCAAACTTCGGACACTGGTAGAATGTGTCATATAAAACAACTTTTTCTCTTAGCCTTCTCAACAAAAAATTGTACATCGCAAGTTATTTCATGTTAAAGTTGTCGTATTTCTGTAATTTCAACCAATCACTGACGTCTATTCAGCTGAATACAGTTACTGCTCTTTTTATAAACAATAATTTTTTGCCGGTGTTAAGTGTGTTATTCCCTGTTTAATTATATCATTATTCCCTAGTAAGGGTTTAGGGTTTTAGGGTTAGGGTTATGGTTATGGCAAAAATAATCATAACCCTAACCGTAATCCTAAAACTAACCCTAACTCTAAAACCCGAACCCTAACCCTAAAACCCTAAAGCTAAAACCAGTACAAACGCACGAACGATGTCATAAATAACAGTGACAAACGAAATATATACCGCTGATAGTTGTTGTTGACAACAGATAGTTGTTGTTGACAAACAACGGCGCTAATTTTATTCAAGGGAAAAGATCCCGTGACACCGTTGTTTACATTCCACGACATTAATTGTTTTCACCTCAATAGACGTCAGTGATTGGTTGAAATTACCGAAATACGACAATTTTTTACATGAAATAACTTCGAATACAAAATTTTTTATCTGTTCTATAACACAAAATATACAAGTATTCGAAGTTTGAAAGTGTTTCGGTACCAAAAACACTACATAAAACATAAATGAAAAATGTTGCCCGTCAAACTAAAAAGATCCAAATTATTATCAAATAAAATGTTTTTGTGCCTATTAATTACCGCTCAAAAACTTTGAAACAGAAATGCTCCCACTTCTAATATCATAACCATATTGAGACGGCAAGCAGGCAGAGTTGTTAGCAAGTTGAACAAGAAGTTTTGCTGTATTTTGCCCACATTTGTGCTCTGAGTTCAAATTTTGCCAAGGTCAACTTTACCTTTCATCCATTTGGGGGTCGATAAATTAAGTACCAGTCAAGCACTGGGGTTGGTGTAATTGACTAGACCTGTTCCTCCAAAATTTCAGCCTTTGTGGCTGCATTAGAAAGGAATATCGTAGCCATATTGAACCATACTTATTTTTAAAGAACATTTTATAGGGAAACAAAATCAGAAAATAATTTTCTAAAAATCATGGAGGGAAGTAAAACAACTATCACTGTTTAATTGAAGGTAGATACTATATTTTTTTAATATACTCATCAATTATTTAATGCATTATAGATGTGCTTTATGGAGGAACATGGCTTAGTGGTTAGAGCAGGGGACTTGCAGTTGAAGGATTGCAGGTTTGAATCTCAGACCAGGTGATGTGTGTGCTTATGAACAAAATACCTAAGCTCCACACAGCTCCAGCAGAAGGTAATGGCAAACTTCTGCTGTCTCTTTTGCCACAACTTTCTCTCACACTTTCCCCCTACATCTAGCAGCTCATCTGCGACGGACCAACATCCCGTCCAGGTGGGGAACCTATACACCAATGAAACTGGCCCTTATGAGACAGGCATGGCTCGAGAAGGAACGAACAACAACATAGATGTGCTTTGATTGAAAAAGAATGTTTATGATTTTGGTATTTTCGAGAGTTCGCTATAATTATTGCATTGGTTCTTAGGTTTGATTAATGTGGTTTTGGTATATGTGGAGCTCCGCAAGAATTAATGAACCACACTAATCAAAGAATTCCAGTAATAGGTATTCGATGAGCTTCTTTCCAGTTTCTGTTGCGTTGTTGCTACAGGTAGATATGAACTCTGTTACTATGAATTTGCCTTCGGCTTCACATAATTTATACTTGCATCTTTTCTCTACAACGAACTAAGTAATTTGCACATGACTGCAATTGGTACGTCTGATTATGTTTATAAATACCATATATTTTCCATCTAATAACTGAAAAAGATCAAAAATAAAATATATACTCTTCGTTATCGAATAATCGTATGAAATCATCAGTAAAACAAACTTGCAAATTGACTAAACACAGGTTGACAGCTAGCTAAAGGGCAAGCAGTGAAAAGTCTGCTTGACTCTCCCTTTCTCTTTGTTTGTATATCTCTTTAACGCTTTCTTCTCAAAGAGAATAATAGAACTCTCTTGCAATGATTGAAAGCAAGCAGGGGAAAAAAAAAAACTACTTCTGTTTGTCTTTCTATTTCTGGTCACTCCCTCAAAAAGAACAGGAAAGTGATTAATTCACTACTTCCCCTTCTTTTCTCGCTCAGCAAACCGGAACTTTTTCTACTTAATATCAATTGGTTACAATTCATTCTAAGAAGTGAAGAAATGGGAAGAACAAAAAATATTTATCTATAATTAAGTTTATGGAGAGACTTCCTTCCCACCATTTTCTCGCAAATGCTGATTTTTGCCAAAAATTTTTGCAGATTCGTATTCTCCGTAGCTGAAAACGGGTTTGTGTAGAAAAATTAAATAAAAGAATGGGGTGTGTTGGTGGGGGTACAAAAGGAAGTCTTGTTAAATTTATATTACATAAAAATTATTTGGCCTGGAAAAATAGTAAAACATGCGTTGCATACACTATAAAGTTTACATGAAGTTAAATACATGCCCAATCATAGAGTGACTAATAGTTTTGCATCCCTAAAGCGCTTATCTTTATAGACTCATCAGATTCTAATACCTGAAGGGATGTAACTTCTCTTCAAATTGGAAGTAGAAAACCATTACAATCTGTTAATTTGTAAACAAAATAATAACACACACTCTGTTATTTCTGGGGAGAGTCTTTCTCTTTTGGCGCCTTATAATTTAACACACTCACTGGTAAAATTTCCACTTATTTCTTTTTATATTTCTAAAATTTTCATTGCGTCTTGCAACCTTTTCAATAGTTTTGACTCTGTCCGTTACTCACGCTGTATTCCTTTTTGTTTGTTTGTGCGCATGTGTGTGGATCAGTGTGTGTGTGTCTATACGTGCATGTATGTATGTATGTATGTATACATGTATGTATGTGTGTGTGTGTGCATATGTATCTATTTATGTGTGTTCATTTGTATGTATGTATTCTGCATATTCTGTGCAGCACGGAATTTTGTCAGTGAACAGGTCGCAGTCTCAAAGTGACGAAAATATTTTGGCAAATTAAATTTAGATGTTGAAGGGAATCTAACGGTTTTTGTGTTTCTTAAATGGTTTATAAATACCTTCCATACTGCAATTATATATATATATTGAAAACTACCTTAGGGATGAGAACACAGGTTCGAAATTTCCCCAAGACACCTGATGAAGGCTGAAGGGTATATCAGCCGAAATGTTATGTTAACAACAAACAAGATGAGGACAAATATCTGTCAATTGTAAATAATGTAAATAATGTAAAGAAATATCCATGTATATATATATATATATATATATATATATATATATATATATATATATATATAGAAAGAGAGAGAGAGAGAGAGAATTAAGAAAGGTATTTGAATAACACCTGCGTTTGACTTAAAAGGTACAGGAGTGACCGTGTGGTAAGTAGCTTGCTTACCAACCACATGGTTCTGGGTTCAGTCCCACTGTGTGCCACATTGGGCAAGTGTATTCTACTATAGCCTCGGGCCGACCAAAGCCTTGTGAGTAGATTTGGTAGACAGAAACTGAAAGAAGCCCATCATATATATATATATATATATATATATATATATAGATTCAAGGTTTGAATATGGTACTTATGCGAAGGCACCCGAATATCGCATCCCAAAAGGATGGGTGATTAAAATCAAACAATAAGCAACACGGATTTCAAAAGTGATTGCAGTACGCACGTTTCATGCTACTTCAATTTATTTAAGTAATGTGAGCATTACCTTAAATGCAATATGAAGAGCAATCTTCAGCTGCACGAAAAATGTAGAAAATGTAGAAAAAAGACATATTATGGCAACATATTAAATCCAAGTGGGAGAGAGCATATAAAATCCAAATGTGAGGAGGAATATATAAGTCCATCTTGACATAGTGGGGTCTATCAGGCTAGTAATTGATTCTAGACAAAAGTTTTAACTGTCTCAGAATTCTATTGTTTCTTATCTAGTGGTGATAGCAAAGGGACAATTACTTCTAAAGAGAGGGAAGGTGTAAGCAGTATGCATGGACAAGGCTATAAAAGTATTAGAATCTAGAGGTCTCACTGGTCATAGTAGTATCAGGTCATTTTATTACTATCAAAATGTTGAGGAATAAATGTTGAGGAATTATAGCCCTAGGTATATGGGTCAAATAGGTTTTTTACTTTTAGTCTGAATAGAGTAACAGTATAGTGGTACAGACAACAACAGAACTTTAACTAATGTTTACACAATAAGAGGTATGTTAATAAAATAAAATGAGATGTAATTATCTTCCACAAAAATCATGAAATAATGACAATATTGAATTCAGGGGCTCTGGGTAGGGTGTAAAATTTAAGGATATTAAGTATATAGTGATCATGAACACTATTTTGAATTATCTTTAAAAAACTTATTAGCTGACGATAAGATAATGATACTATTTAGGAGATACATAGGTAAGCTTTATTTATATAATGTGAATAAAAGATAAAAATTATTATCGGATTTATATTAGTTTATAATAATGTGTTTACTAATGTTTAAGGGACTGAGAAAAGGAAGGATGTTAGGAAATAACAAGGATAATCAATACAGGAATCTGATGATTGATTTAAGTAGATTAGATGTTAAGGATAGAGATCAGGAATATATGTTATAAAGTTTCAATTACCAATATAAATATGTGTCAATTGATAGTTCTAGATGACCATAATAGAAGTAAAGTACTATAAATTTAGATAACTTTAGTTATTTAAATAAAAGTCCTATTTTTAAAAAAATTTAAAAGTGCGAGTAGAGCAATGCACACATGATACCCTAAGGTCTAATCTATTATTGATTAGATTAGGATTGTTCTTAAGTTTAAAAATTTCATATATTTCCATAGAACACAATTCACATCCATATCTATTATTTCTATAAGGTTGAGCTTTTCTTATAATTTCCCATTTAAGGCTAAAATTAATACTATTATCTTTTAACTCCCAAATTTTACTTGCCAAAGTCGTACTATTTGCCTTATGTCTAAGTCTAAATGAAGATTTATGGTTATATATTCTCTGTTTCAGGTTAATACTACATCCTATATAAATATAATTCTCTGTTCTAGTACTAATGATGCATCTGTACACTACGTTGCGGGTACAACAAAATCCAAATAAAGGACAATGGGACTTTTTTCTACAGTTGCACATGGTGGGGTTATCAACTCCACCTATATTATTTCTAATATCTCTATTATTATTATTACTACAATTATTTACACTAATATCATTTATCAATTCTTCAATTCTACTATTAGGTATATATTGGCTATTACCATCATTATTTAATTCATATCTTGATGTGCTATTAGTTGGACTTATTCTTTCCACATTTGGCATATTGATATTATATGAATTATGTCTTTGATCATTATTACTTCTGTTGGAGTAGGGTCTATCATCAACTTCAGTTAAAACTGTAACGTCATTACTTATCTATATATATAAAAATGAGAATGTGTGTCTGTCTGTCTGTCTGTCTGTCTGTGTGAATCCCTAAAACTCGAGAACTACGCAACCAATTTCATTCAAATTTTACACATGCCTTACTTAGGGTTCCAGTTGTGTTTTAGTCAAAAAAAATTATTAACTTCTTGCAGAGTTCGAGCACACGGCAACATAATATCTCCTCCACTATTTAAGTATTACGTGTCAAAAGTGAAACAAAAACACTCATGTCAAATACTTTCACTTTAAAAATGAAACTATTCCACTAACTGAAACAATCACATTTCGATACTGTAGTGACAGATACTTTCACAGAGAGAGAAAGAGAGAAACAGAAAGAGAGAGAGAGAGAGAGAGAGAGAGAGATGTATATGTATACATATACATGTATATGTACACCATTTCGATACTCTAATGACAGATACTTTCAGAGAGAGAGAGAGAGAGAGAAAGAGAGAAAGAGAGAGAGAAAGAGAGAGAGAGAAAGAGAAAGAGAGAGAGAGATGTATATGTATACATATAGATGTACACGTATATGTATATATATATAGATCTATACATACATGTATATGTATACATATGTGTAGATGTATATATATATAGATGTACATGTAATATGTACACATATATACATATATACATGCATACAGATATCTATACATATATATACCCATCACACACACACATACACATGCACACAAACACACATTAGTCATTTGTTTTCTTATCCAAAACTACGTCAAAAGTACTGAATGGGTCTTTATGAAATTTGGAAATTATATTCTTTGCATAACGGCCATAACTCCCATGAAAATTCATATATTTTTGATGTTGATGAAATTTTAACCCGAACATAACAGATGAGCATTATTTAGAAAATGATGTCACACGTTATCGAGGCTACCATTCTTTCTGGATGTGCAAAAGGGGATGACGTCTTTATTCCAAGAATTCCTCTTACTACATCAGAAGCAGACATTCCTTTTACATTCAGAAGACTACAATTCCCCCTTCGTGTGACTTTTGCCATGTCCATAAACAAATCTCAGGGTCAAACACTGTCTGTAGCTGGTCTTCTCCTGGAAGAGCCCTGCTTCTCACATGGACAACTGTATGTTGGCTGCTCAAGAGTGGGCAGCAAAAAAAACCTATTTGTATATGCTCCACAAGGGAAAACAAGGAACATTGTTTACAACGAGGTGTTATAATCACAACAGCAAGAAAGTATGTACATGATCACATTCTTTTACGAAACTTCATTGACTTTCGTATATTTATATTGATATACATATATATACGTGTGTTTGGGTGCGTGTGTGTATATACATCTCTATATATAAAGATGATGCGTAGTCTAGACGGCGTTTTTAGATTTCATTATTCTCTTTAACCCGGGCAACGCCGGGTATTTCTGCTAGTATATTCTAATTGTTGGTTGAAATTATGGTTTATAGGAATAAGTATATTGCTACTATTTTCATAATTTCTTTCGCTATTGTTATTTTCACTTCTATTTGTATAATTATTGGTAGCATCATTATTGGTATTAGATGGATTATTATTTGCATTCATATGGCCACTATTTGTAATTTCATTAATTCTAACTGACTTGATGTTTTTTTTTGTTTAACCTAGCTATGATTGTACCTACATTAGGAAGGGTAGAGTAAGAAATTCTGATTTTATGACAAGAGAAGATTTTACTAACCCTAACCCTAACCCTAACCAGATAGAATTTTTATTTTTTCTCTTAAATTTATTGCGTGGGTGGGTATGGGGTGTGCTATGATTACTATTATTTCCCAGTACAATATTATTATCATGATTAGTAGTTCTTTTAGTTGTAGGATGTTTACTATTTTTGTTATTTGATTCAACATTACTGTCTACTAACATATGTTTATTATTAGTGTTAGTATATAGTTTACTATTAAGTTTACTATTAAAATGCACTTTATTACTTTTCTTATTAGTTAGATTTTTAGGTAAATAGGGTTGTTTTTTATTTGGTCCATTGTTGTTACTATTTAAGTTATTAGGTCTGTTATAACACCTATGATTATTATTATTATTATTATCATTATTATTGTTGTTATTGTTGCCATGTGCACTACTATCACTATTATTATTATTATTATTATTATTATTATTATTATTATTATTATTATTATTATCTGTATCAAGAAGAGATGTTCTACCAGGGTTAAGGAAAGCAATTTTTTGAGCATATCCAGCTTTAGACAAGGCTATATTATAGTAGCTAGAATTAGAATTAAATATATCAATGCTGGAAGATAATTTAGTAATTCTTTCAGAAATATTATTAACTAAAGAATTTAATACATTAGGTGGATGATTGGATAATCTACTTACATATCTAGTAGTTTCATTTTCTTTTCTATATGGGTGGTATAATCTAGTTTCAATGTTGAGAGTGGTATCTAAGAAATTTACAATTTTATTACCATATTCATAAGTAATGTCTAAGTTAAAACTTTTTAAAAATTTTCTGATTTTCTTTCTTATTCTCTCAATGAATGATTTGCTATTACTAGGGATGATGAATAAAGCATCATCTCTATATAGACCACCTTTTAGTTCAGGGATTTCTTTGTTTAAGCAATATAAGAGGTAAGTCCCTACTAGGTTTGTAACCTCAGCCGAATCGCTCGATCCCATTGGTATATCAAAATTTTCTGGGGTATCGGCTCTCGTCCAGAGCTTGTTATCAAATTCTATAATGGTTTTTCTAGCTAATAAAATAATGTCTATCTTAACCCTAGTAATGAGGGAGCGATTCATAGTAAAAATGAGGGCTTTATTTAGGAGAATAGGGGATATGCTAGAGTAATAATTATTTATATCAAACTGAATAAACGAGAAGTTTTTAGTATTGTTAATAGATTTAAACCAGTCTAGTGCTTCTTCTGTATTGATCCATAACTTTAAGGATAAATTAGGAACTATTTGAGGTAGAATCCTGTCAAGTATAAGCTTACTGAGTCTGCCAATGTCAGACTTAGATGGGCAAATGAGTCTCACTGATGGGTTATTTTTGAAATTCTTTTTATGATCTTTTAAATTAATCCTGGGTTCAGTTGGAACCAGTGGTTCAGTCCTATCTGTTAGGTCGTAGTCCTGCATAATTTTCTTGATTTTTAAGTTGATCTCAGATAGATTTCTTTTAGAGGTTATTTTGTATTTGGAGTTAAGCTCCTTCATGATCAGCTTTTTATAAGTAGTATAATCCAGTCGGTACAAGTTTCCAGTTTTGTCAGCAGGGACTAGGATGCCCGGTTTGTTCTGTATTGACTTGATGAATTCCTTAAGCTTTCTTAGATGAAAGTTTTTTCTAAGTGGATGCTCCTTATATATATATGTATATATATATATATATATATATATATATATATATATGTGTGTGTGTGTGTGTGTGTGTGTCTGTGTTTGTCCTCCCAACAATGCTTGACAACCGATGCTGGTGTGTTTACGTCACCGTAACTTAGTGGTTCTGCAAAAGAGACCGATAGAATAAGTACTAGGCTTACAAAGAATAAATCCTGGGGTCGATTTGCTTGACTAAAGGCGGTGCTCCAGCATGGCTGCAGTCAAATGACTGAAACAAGTAAAAGAGTAAAAGAGTATATCTTCTATAATATAAATTGGACAAGGGCGATCATCATATTCTTTCTTGTCTTCAGGTTCACAGCCAAACGGCTTGGTGGATTCACATGAAAAGTGACACACATGTGGAGACGGGTGCATAAATTAGAACGCGGTTTGTATTTTTTCCTATCCCCCATAGTTACCGAGAAAATCAATTAAAACTTTTCTAATGGAATTCCTCTGTTTGTTCCATCATTAAAACAACCAGTTGCTCACACAGCCGGCATATCCCATTTCACTAGCAACAAGGAGAGTACAGGATGACAGTCAGCCAAAGCCATTCATACATACATACATACATAACCTCTCTCTCCTTTTCTCTGTCAGTCACTCACACGTTCACTCACTACAAAAAGTGAATAAAAATTTCACTTAACTCTTTCTCGGCCATACATATATGCATACATCTATGTATACATACATACACAACAACCTGCGTGCATGTGTGTGTGTGTGTGTCACTGAAGCCATTCATACATACTTACATAACCTCTCTCTCTCTCTCTTGCCTTTTCTCTGTCAATCACTCACACATTCACGCACTACAAAAAGTGAATTAAAAATTTCAGTTACCTCTCTCTCTCTTCTCTTTCTTTCTTTAACATATGTCATCAAACAGTAAACAGTTGGACATATATCTCAAACAGTAAACATCTCAAACAGTAAACATCTCAAACAGTAAACAGTTGGACATGTATGCAACAACGAAATCCCTCAAATTATTAGTCTTTCCACTTTATCACTGTGCAGGTGAGACCACAGAACAAACACAAATAAGTAAAGAAAATTCAAAAATTCAAACCATGGTTGAGTAGGCTACAAAAACATCAAAAATATACAATTTGCCACTCACTATGAATGCTTTTCATTGTTATATGAAGATCCCTGCAGATGGAAGTGAATGTGGTCTTGTTTCTGTTAAGGACATTGCTGATGCTGGGATTGCTTAGTATTCAAGCCAATATTACAAAGTCATCAATAAATGCAGATATCCAAGTTATACAGCCTATCCACTTCAACTTCCAATGAATTTATTGTATTTACTTTTTATATAGTTCTCTATAATCATTCAAATGTTTTTTTTTTAAGTATTACTTCATTTAAAACAAACTTCACCACCTCATAACTTCTGACTCTCTTTTTAAGCAAGTTAAGCTACTGTTTTATTATAAGAACTAGCAGAGATACCCGACGTTACCTAGTATAATTCTCAATGGAGTAGTCGTTCAAATAAACTGAAAGACATCTGTCAAACACGACTATAGAAGTAATAATTTACAATGGTAACAATTTAAACTTGGTGGCCCTGAAGAGAGCCTTGGATTGTTCACTCTTAAAAGTCCCAGTGGCAGAGCTGTCAGCAAAGACGACTCTGATTAGAGGTGGTGACCTTTAAGAAGTCCTTCACACCACTTTGATGTGTCATATTTGCTTTGCTTGTTATTTGAGATTGTAACCTAGAAAAGCATGTAAAAGTTGGTGGCCACAAAAACGGCCTTGGCAAGATCATGCTGGAATGTTAAAAAAATGTGTTAATAAGGGAAAAGTAGATTAGTTAAGTTAAAACTATGGAACATCGACAGCAAATCATGATAGCAACATATAAATGTGGAAAACAGACATTGAACATTTATAATGTATAGCAAGAGCAACCTCAGAGGCATACATAGTAATGTCAAAAGGACAAAAATAGCACACGGATACAGCAAATGTAAGCATTTATACAAAAATATGATTACTTGTTGGTGGATAGGGTGCCCACAAAACTTCCTTATAGACTATATTTTGGGTTTTCTCGCAAGTTGCAAAAGTAAATAGGTTATGTCGGCTCCCCACTTGAGAGCAGCCAACATATAGTTGACCATGGGAGGAGCACGGTTCTTCTAAATTAAGCCCTATGACCGTCAGCATCTGACCCTATGATTTGTTAATGACATGGCAAAGCTGAGCCAGAGAGGGAATTGCAGCCTTCTGAATGTAAAAGGAATGTCTTTACTGGTTGGAATGAGAGGTATCCTTGGTATGAAGACAGTATCCCCCTTACCACATCCTGTAAGTATTGTTACCTCAATATCATGAGACATCGCCTTTTGGACGACCAGACACATGCTATTGCAAAGCCTAGGGGGTCCAAATTCCTGAGGAGCATAATAGGGGGCATCTTTCTTAAGTTGCAATAAGTGTGGTGGCAATCCAGGAGGGCCGAGGGAGTTAAGAAATTCTGTGGGGTAATTAACAACTTCATCTGAATCAGCTTTAGAGTCAAGGGTCTTGTAGACGTGCAGGTTTCCAGGCAAGCACACTATGGGCTGTTCATTGATATTTCCAACTATGTAGTTTTCTGAAGCCAATATTGCACGTTCACACAACCATTCTTGATTTGTGTGGTTCTTCTCAAGTTTAGGAAAAACAGACGTCTAAAACTCAACAAATGACTTAACGCATCTGCAAATCCTGGTGAGGTCCGCTGCACCATCTCCATCCAGTGGGACTTTGCCATCACCCAATGACAAAATGGCAGCAACAAAACCTGCTGATGTCACATCGCCTTGCAGTTGTGCTCTCATGTTTGTTGTGTCAGCTTTCTTACATAACGCCAAAGTGGGGAGGCCTTAAGGTATGCACCAACCTCATCAGTCTGCGTACCTTTTGAGATTATGGGCAGAGTCTGTCAGAAGTCTCCATTTAACATGAAAGTGACACTTCCCATTTGTTCTTGACAGTCCCTGATGTCTCTGAGTGACCAGTCTAATTGCCTTGAAAGCTGACTTGTGAGCCATTGTGTATTTGTCTCAAACAATTAGTAGGCAGCAGTTTAACACTAGGGCTTTTCCAGAACATTTGTTGATATTGTACATGGGTGTCTCAGATGATATCACATTGAGAGGAAGACTGAAGGCAGAATGGGCCGTCCTGCCACCAGGCAGCAAAGTTGCTGTAATGCCAAAAGAAGCCACAGCCAATGCGATGTTTCCGTATTGCTTCACTGCAGCGAGTAAAAGTTTGATTACAAATGTTTTGCCTGTGTCTCCAGGTCCGTCCAGGAAGAATATACCACTTCCCCGATTATGGATTGAATCAACGACAGTGTCGTAGGCTTGTTTTTGATCCATTAGAAGTTTTGGTTCATTTTCTTCAACATACTTTTTGGGTTCGTTCACATCATTTGTCATTTTATGTAGAATGTCATTGGGAATGTCAGATGGCACATCTCGAAGTGTTTGTGGAAGCCCATATTTCTCTAAGACGTTTCCACACATTGAAACCACTCTGTCTTCAATATCAATCAGAGCTCTGTTATATATAGCTTGTGAAAAGCCGACATCTAATTTTGGAGATTGCAATTGAGCAAGACACCTATATTCATCTGCAAAATCATCTTTAAACTTTTGCCATAAAGAGTAAGGATCGTTCAATTCACAGACGTGCAAGAGGATAGCAAAAAGTGCCCTTAGACTATGAGAAGATTGTGAGATGGCAGCTTCCGTCAAGGTTGCTCCCATTATGTACCATCTTCTAAAAGTCCACATCTCAAGCAGGCTTCCTTGTATGTTCCGCAGGCGTATCCATCAACGGTTCTCAGATGAATGGAGCTGGTCGGCCCTCTTACCTCATGAAGCAGAAATCACAGGTAGAAGCATTCATGTTGGGTAAGGTGGACTGTACAAACTCGCCCAAGGCAATTGTTGAATTTATTGCCTGGAAGTCCAACCACCTCTTACCCTACCTTCCTTCGTAGCCATTTTGTCCAGTTCCATGTATGGTAAGACAGTATTTCAGAATACAGCAGAGTTCAAGCGAAGTCGTTGTGTTGACAAAGTTTGAAAAGAGCGGTGAGTATAGTTTCCTTTGGTGAGATCACTAGCTGAGCAGCTGTTGCCTCATTGAAATACACCCATTGACCATTTTCAAGGTGAATGGCAAGTTGTTCGATGTCGGGGTGCCAGTGGTGCAGTGGGAAGCTAAAAATGCACCAAACGGCTTCATTGCTGTTAATGTATCTGCCTGCTTGATAATCAGATACCTCGTCTCTACTGTTTTCCTGAAGACCAAAGATGGCAGCGTCCGACCCCTTGTTTATGTACTTACGTACGTATTTAATTGATTTTACTGAGTTGCAAAATTCGACGTTTATATGGCCGTTGAACACTTTCAAGAGGAGCGGGTAATATGGTGCTATCCAGCTGTTGTAGATTTCGCGTTCACCAACTTTTGCTGTGAACCCGCCGTCTTCAGGTCTCCTCCGCCTATACAAAGGATATCCATCACTGCCAGTCTGTGTTTCCGGTAAAAACGGCCTGGGATATGGTTTTGTACACTTTCTGTTGTGTATGCATGGGGACTTCATATTGAGTCCATGTCCGCAAGGACCATGTTCCATGTTTGATGTAACTACAGAGAAAGAGGTCCTTGTCAATCGATGGCTCAAGTAGTTTGGCAGAAATGAATTTGTCGATGTTTGAACTGATTTTTGCAACCAACCAAATCAAGATATGGGCATGCGGCAGCCCTCATTTCTGCCATTCAACCATGTACATGTCACACCTGACAGGTCCAAAAGCCTGTCCTTTCTTTAATAAATCGATTAATTTGGATAATTCGAGGCGAAACACTCTTGTTATGAGATCGTGCCTGTGTCTTGACGCTTGACCATGGAACAGTTCATTTGTAATCTCCTTCCACTTGGAATTGCATGTAAACATTATGAAAAGGTTGGGCTGCCCATAATGTTGTACATAAGTCATGATGCCCCGAGTCCTCTCGTGCATGTATTGGGGTCCCCCTGTGAATGTTGAAGGCAAAATACACACTTGTCCTAAATTGTCTGGGGATCATCATTGTTAATTCGATCACGTAGATGAATGTAGCATTCAGATTGAAGTTTCTTTTGATTTAATTTAATGAACCATAATCTCTCAGATTCCATTTTAATGGCCACGTCAACAGCAAATTGTTAGAAAAGGTCCCGAGAACAGTGAAGATGGTTGAATGAATTGTCTCTGTTATGTATTCTTTTGTTCTTTATGGGATAATAAACAACTCACTGAAGGCATTGTTATGTTTCTACGTGTTTACTTTATTTGACATGTTTACAAACCGTGTCTATAGCGGAGTGATACACGCTGTGTGCATCTGCCTTAAACACAGTTCATACTGCTTAGTGGATGCGCTTAACAAAATAGTACTACTAGTGAAGATGTATTCATATATACGTATACCTACGCATGCACATAGATGTGAACATATAACATCCCTTCTTCTTATAGAAGTAATCTCCCTTACACTAATGGATTGTCAGCGCGAGGGTGGCAATCCTGCAGCAGAAACCGTGGGATTATTCTGCCCACACACATGGTTTTTCTGCTTCCTAATCTAGCAGAAGTAATTGTTTTATTATTTTTCTCTTTTAACGGTATCGAATCGGTGGTAAAATGTTCGATCTCCATCTGGTGGATCTTGTGCTCTGCACTGGTGTCTGAGGTGTGTTGTTGGGCTGCTGATGGGTGGTTGGTGCCCGTTGGGGTGATGATCCTCTGGAAACACGGATTCTGTCTGTGCTGCCATCTGCTGTGCATGTTGTGGTTCTTGTTGGTGTTGTCACTGATGCTGCAGGTGTTGCACGTGTTATCCTCGATAGCTTTGGTGTTGGGCGGATGTGGGCCCTGTTACGTCTCAGCTGCCTACCTGATTCAGTTTCTATAATGTACGATCTTGGAGTTTCAGCTCTACTGACAACCTGTGCTGGGATCCATGTTTTAGTTATGGGATCTTGAGTATGCACATGTTGTCCTCCAAGTATCTCGGGTAAATATTGTGCATGTCTGTTGTAATATTTCTGCGCTTGTTCCTGAGTGGCTGCTAGCTTTGCCCTTGTCTCTTCCTGGTCAATAGGAGGTTGAATCTTAGTTGGCAGGGTGGTTTTATATTTCCTGCCATTCAGCATTTCTGCTGGGGATTTCATGTCAGCTCTCAGTGGTGTTGCTCGTAGGGACAAAAGAGCCAGGTGTGGGTCTTCCTTAGTTTCACGGCATTTGACTAGTGTTCTTTTGACTGTTTGCACCTGTCTTTCAATGAATCCATGACCCTTGGGGTAGTGTGGAGATGAGGTTACAATGTTGAACCCATACTCATCAGCTAGCTTTTTGAACTCCTGAGATGTGAACTGGGTTCCATTGTCACATATGATCTGCTCTGGTATTCCTTGCTCTGCCACAAGTCCTCGAGCCACTGTAGTTATTGTTTTGGCTCTCAGGTCTTTCACTTTCCTCACAAATGGGAATTTGGAGTAGTAGCAGACCATTATCAAATACCATTCTTGGTTCTCTGTGAACAGATCTACTCCAATAGTTTGCCATGGCCTTCTTGGAATGTCACTGGACATCATCTCCTCCTTTTGCTGTGTGTTTCTGTGCTTTTGGCAGATGTGACATGCAGAAACCATCTTCTCTATGTCTTTATACATGCCTACCCAATATACAGCTGACTTAGCTCGGAGTTTGCATTTTTCCATTCCCAGATGCCCTTGGTGGATCTTTTCAAGAATTTCTTTTTTCATTGATTTGGGTATGACTATTCGGGATCCAGCCATCAGGATTCCATTCTCCACTGCTATGTCATCATGGATGGCCCAATATTCTCGAATGAGGGGCTGCACCTGATGTCTCTTCTCTGGCCACCCCTGAATCACCATCTGAGTAAGGAGCTGGAGTTCTTCATCTTTGCTAGTCTCTTCTTTTATTTGTTCCAGCTTTGTGTTTGTTACATTTACAATGTGGTGGACCTTTACACTTAGTCCTTCCATTTCCTGTTTATCATGTGAGGACAGTCTTGAAAGAGCATCTGCTAATATCAGGTTCCTTCCTGGCTTGTACCTGATGTTGTAGTCATATTTTTGGAGTCTCAACAGTAGCCTTTGTAGTCTGGCTGGTGATTTCGTGAGGTTCTTTTTGTCTATTTGTTCTAGCGGGCGATGGTCTGATTCAATATTGAAATGTCTGCCATACAGGTATGTATGGAATTTTTCACAGCCATATACTACTGCCAGGAGTTCTCTTTCAATGTTCGCATACCTTGTCTCTGTGGGTGAGAGAGCTTTTGAGGCAAATGCAATAGGTTTACCTTCTTGTATTAATGCTGCGCCAACTCCTCTCATAGAAGCATCAACTTGGAGCGTTACTGGCTTGCGTCTATCATAGTACTGCAGAGTTGTCTCCTTACTGATGAGCTTTTTGATTGCGTTGAAATCCTGTGTGTGTGAAGCACACCAATCAAACTCTACGTCATCTTTGTTTAGTTCTCGGAGATTTGCAGTGTGATCGGCCAGCTTGGGTATGAAGGCTCCCATGTAGTTGATGAGTCCCAGGAAGCTCCTGAGTTCTTTCTTATCTTTGGGTTCTTTGATATCTTTGATGGCTTCCACTTTAGCGGGGTCTGGTTTCACTCCCTCTGCAGAGTATATCATTCCAAAGAATTTACACTCTTTTGCTTTTATCACACACTTGTCTGCATTGAGTTTGATACCTGCTTGTCGGGTTTTCTCCATAGCTTCATGTAAATTGAAGTCATGTGTGATCTCATTCGTGCCATGCACTTGGATATCGTCTGCTATCCCAATTGCTCCTTTGCAGCCTTGGTAGGTCTCATCTATTTGGCGCTGGAAAACATCTTGGCTCACCTTTAGTCCAAATGGGAGTCGGTTGAATTGGTATCTGCCAAATGGTGTGTTGAAAGTAGTTAGCATCGATGATTCTTTGTCTATCCTCACATTCCAGTACCCATTACTGGCATCCAGTTTGCTGAATATCTTGGATCCAGCTAATGATGGTGTGATTTCTTCAAGTGTTGGAATTGGGTAGTACTCCCGTTTTAATGCTTTGTTCAGATCTCTTGGGTCGAGGCATATTCGTAGGGCACCATTGGGTTTTTCTTTGATTACGATAGAGTTCACCCAGTCAGTTGGCCGTGTCACTTTGGTGATTATTTCTTTTTTTTCCATTCTGTCCAACTCTGCCTTCAGCTTCTCTTTTAGTTCTAGTGGAACTCGGCGAGGTGGGTGGACAATTGGTTTGGCATTGGGATCGACTGTTATGTGGTATCGACATTTCTCAAAGCAACCGACAGTGTCGTCAAAGCATTCTGGGTACATGCTTATCAGTTCTTCTTTATTTGTGATTGATGGTCGGTTCTTGATAGGCATATCTCTGTCAATCCTGCTTGGAGCTGCCTTCACTTCACCGTTGATTGACACAATATTCAGCTTTCGACAGGTATCAAGTCCAAGAATTGCAGGTCCCTCTGTTTTTGTGACATAAAAGGAACACTTGATCGTTTTTCCTTTGTGTGTCCCTGTGATGGTTGTTTTGCCCAGTTGTGGAATCCTGGTACCTCCAAATGCAGTGAGGATTACATCACTTGGTGTGAAGATTCCTTCTTTCACTTTCTGCTCATGTATCATGTGTTCTGGGAACATCGTTTTGTAGAGGTTGACAGGTAGGATATTACTCTGGGCTCCAGTGTCAATCTTTAGCTTCAAGTCAATGTATGTTCGTTTCCTGTCTGACTTCTGAATTTCTATAGTTGTGTATGCCTCATTTTTCTTTTGGTTGTTATTTCCCATTTCATTTATATTTATTATGCCGACTGCCAAGAATTCCTCCTCTGAAGTATTTTCTTTGAGATGTTGGGCATGTATATCTCTTTGTCTTCTTTTTCCACTCCACTTTGAAAATTGGGGCTTATATTTTTGAGACTTTGCTGGTCTGCACATTTTCCCCCAGTGGTTGGGTTTTCCACATGCTTTGCAGTGTGTACCGTATGCAGGACATTTCCTCCTGTCATTGAACTCATGCTCTGTACCACAGTACTGGCATGTTCTCTGTTTGTAGGTATGTTTCTTCCCACATTTTGATACAGTATCTACACTGCTGCCTGTTATGTTTGTTTGCAGAGTGAGTGACGCCATTTGTTTGGTAGTGGCTTCGAATGCTCTTGCAGTGTCTACTGCTTCTGCCAACTGGAGAGCGTCCTTACCGATGAGGGATTTCTGGACTGCTTTATGAGCACACCCCCATATAAGTTGATCAACAATCCTTTCGTCCTTGTCTTTGAATTTGCACTTCTCGGCAACATTCTTTAGTCTGGACAGGAAGTTGTCAATCGTTTCTTGTGGGTATTGTTTCAGGCCCTGGAATTCATATCTATGAATTCTAATGGTTTGATCTGGGCTCTAGGTGCCTTTCAAATTTCTTTAAAAGTATGTCTGGATTATTGCAATCCGATTCTGACATGTCCCAACTATTGAATAGGTCTAGGCCCTTCTCTCCCGTCCATAAAAGGATGTAGCTTACCTTTTCATCGGCAGTTGCACCTTTCAGGAAACTTTTGAAAGCTAGTTGGGTTTTCTGTTTGAATTTCTTGAATGATTCCACGATATCATCCGCTTCCCCGTTCATGGTTGGATGTAGATTCATCTGTACGGCGACGGGGGACGCCATTTTTTTGATCGTCGTGTGTGTGTGTCCGAAGACGAAGCGAAATTCAGTTTCTTAAATTTTAGGTTTGTTGTTTTCGTGTTTTGTTGTAAAGGCACTGTTTTCGATTAGTATTTATCGCTGCCACCATGTTATGTATTCTTTTGTTCTTTATGGGATAATAAACAACCCACTGAAGGTATTGTTATGTTTCTACGTGTTTACTTTATTTGACATGTTTACAAACCGTGTCTATAGCGGAGTGATACACGCTGTGCGTATCTGCCTTAAACACAGTTCATACTGCTTAGTAGATGCGCTTAACAAAATAGTACTACTAGTGAAGATGTATTCATATATACGTATACCTACGCATGCACATAGATGTGAACATATAACAGTCTCTTACCATAAATTGGAAAGCGTAGAAATCCATGTAGGTGACAGTTTTGCTAAGATGTGCTTCACCATTGCCCGCTGAATGTTGAGGAATGCCGAAATGGTATCCATCCTCGCTGTTGACAAATAGCAAAGGATACTAGAGTGCATCGTAGGACCTGTGTGTTTTATTGATACGCTGTAATCTGCTGTTTCGGTACTTTAGAATATCTCTCTTGTTAAGCTGTTCACCACAAGTAACCGCAACAATCTCATAACATGTTGGTGCGTTGAACCGACCAACGTGTGCTCCAGAGGACCTTCGGTCAGCATGCATAACCACACTAAAGTTTGGGTCGGTAGTTGTTTCCAAAGTGTACTTGAAGCTGCAAGCATAGCTGTTTTTGTCATGAAGCATTTCTTGAAGTTTTATTATGGTTTCAATGTTAGTTTCGGATGAAATAGAGTTTCACTTCTCTGTCTGCTTCTGATAGTTTCCAACAAAGTCTAATTGAAGAAATTGATGATCCTTTTCTGCCATAGGGTGAATAGACCCAGTCAAGTGGTAGATCTGTCCCTGGACCTAAGTCGGCATGAACCCACATTCCAATGCAAGCTTTGGTCCGAAGGATGTCATCCGAAAGGTGGAATTGTAGCGGCAGAAATGACGCAGAAACTTCGATGATTCCTCTGTCGTGTCTGTCAAAAGGAGTTGCAATGACTCTGGAGGGTCGTGAATAGGAGGTAGTCTAACTTAGCTATATGAGCAGCACATTCCATCTCTCTTCCTTGGGCACTTTTTCACACAACAAATCTGGCAAGTAGAGGTCATTTCCCCAATTTGAATATCTCCATGGCATAATCGTAGAAGGGGTCGTAGTTAAAGGCCTTCAACAACCATCGTGAATTGCAAGTCCTAGAAATGCCACGTAACGATGATCGCCACTGTTCACTTTTCAGTGGTCGGCCACGTTGTTGCTCTAGGGTTTCATTATTTTGTGCAGCAGCAGTGTCCCTGCTTCGTCAAATACCACATCGTCCTTCATCTTCTTGAATGCAAGCAGCGGCTGTTGCAATAGCATTCCTGCTTTGTTGAATGGCACATTGTCCTTCATCCTTTCAAGCACGAGCAGCAGATGTTGCAGCGGCGTCCCTGCTTCATTGAACGTCACGTCATCCTTCATCCTCTCGAGCGCGAGCAGCAGATGTTGTAGCGGCATCCCTGCTTTGTAGAATGGCATGTCGTGCTTCATCCCCTCGAGCACGGGCAGTAGCAGTCGCAGCAGCATCTTTGTTCCATCGATGTTCATGGTGACTGTCTTCCTCCTCCGCTCTTGCAGCTGCCATCTGCACAGCATAGTGTGAGAGCCTGATCACAGTCGCATTTACATCTTCGGTGAGATGCTTAGGCCTACTTGCATCATTAGATAATCAACCAATGAAAGTTCTTTTCTTGGGAGGCATTGTTTTTAGAGAACTAACCAAGGAGAATAATAAAAAGTGAACAATTGACGTTTAAGTAAGCAAATCTAAACATGGATATAAATTGTGAAAAAATATAATAAATCTATGTGGTCTGAGAAAGTATGTTTTACAAGATTTTGTGTACCAGTCAAATCTCAGATTTTAAATTAGGAGCAAAGCAGCATACGAAGTACCTGTGATAAAGGAAGTTAAATAGTGTGGCTACAGTGGTAGGTATACAAGTGTCAGTATGTTTGTTCAGTTCGAACGTAGTACTACACACTACACAAATGGACGGCCCTCCGTGATACCACCACAGGGTCTAGCACAAAACAACCTGCCACACACATGTCGCAAACCACTCAGCAAGTCAATTACCACAACAGAAGCGGAAAAAGCAGTATCGAGAAGCCAGAAAAGCCATCAACAACAAATCTAAACTGTTGCGTCTCGTCAAAGTTAATTTTCTTAATAAATTCAGAACATAAACGTCTCTATGATGCAACTACCAAATCACGGTCTTCTGTTGACTTCAACACACAACACAACATGATGACGCAACACCTACACGATGACCTTTCTTAGACCAACATTAGCTGTCTACTCGACAACCGCACTCTTTTCCTGTCATCCTGCCAGCTCACCGTTTCCCTTAGACTGATGCATCTATGCCTATTCGACAACTGCCCCAACTCCACGATAGTACAACACCGTTCTTTATCCTGTCTACTCAACAACCGATCTCTGTCCTTCCTACCGACCTAACTCCATGGCTGTCCTTTTTGTCCTTCTCGTCTACTGTCTGCTCTCTCTTTTTAAAGGCCTTTTTTCTCGTTCTTCATCTGACAACATGGACTGTTAATTTTTCTTTTTCTTTCTTTTAATAGAGACTTCGTTTTTTTTCTTCTTTTTCCTTTCATTTTTCTTTTAAAAGACAAGGAGTGACGTTCGTGTCACGCAAATGCGAAATCAATATTTTTTTTTGCCATTCGTAACAATAGCAATAAGTAAATACTAACTATTGAAAGGATAGAGACAAAAAATGTCCCAAAAATCACAGCATGATAAACTGGAACCTTATGACCATAAACACATTAAATAAACCTCATTTAAGGTGACAAATGTTGAAGAAGCATACATTTCAGAAATATGGGGTAGTAGACAAGTAAAAAAACCTACCACTTGTCAAAAGCCAAAAATGAAGTATGATCCTAGGTCGGACTTGACCGAGATAAATAGGAGTGATTTCGCTTAATGAACAACATTCAAGGTGTCTGATTGGTTAGATAATACAAATAAGTGTGATGAAATCTGCCGAACACAACTCAGTGATGTGTGGTTGGCCAGAGGTTACCATTTCTCACTTAACTGGGGTGCAATTAAATGGGGGAGACAACTGGGTTCAAAAACTAATCAATCATTCGCACAGGTTAAGCATAATTGTGAAATAGCACAATCCGCATACAGTAGGCATTAAAATTTACACCCGGGTGAAATTGCACTTTCTTGGCTTGGAAATGATGCCAAAGTTCAAGGAAAAAGATTTAACTCTCCATTCCACAATTATGGTGCAATTACACAGGGGAGACAACCGAGTGCAAAATTAAATTCAACCATCCTAAAGTTAACTAAGTAAACTAAAGTTTAGTCAGTGGGATTTATAAATTCACTACTCCATTCGTAGGACATGCATCAACTTTTGTTTATATGGACTGTTATTTCCAGAAGTTACAATGCTTTGCTGTGATCATAATATGAACTTTAAAAGTGGTCCAAAGGGGCTCACTGCCCTCCTTAGGGGGTTCCCTTGCAGAATTCAAGTAATAACGAATGTGCAATACTTTATCTTATGACAGGCAATAACCATGATAAACTCCTAAGGTTCTGATGCTGTTTTACTGTGACAGTTTGAACTTTTATGGCTTAATGATTTAGGCTTGTAGTGAACCCCTGGCAGCTACAACGGCAAGCAAAACGGAAAAGGGATGTAATGAGAGTAATCTCCCTCGAGCTTCTAGAATGTTCAAGACCTTTCTGAAAGCTTCCAGTTTATGTGGAAATCAGGACTTCCGGTCCATCTCTTATATAAAGGAAGAAATTCTAAATTCGCGAACTCCGTGCCTGTCTAGCCTTAGGCGGGTATTGAGTCAAAATCGCTCACCTGCGCACCCATTCGCCTTTCTTTTTTGGAGACATGTGACTGCAAACAGAACATATTCATGTAATGTTATAAGCTTCCTTCAATTAACTTTGTATGTTAACGCATTACCTCCAGTAATAAAAGTTAAGACTTATTACAAGCGTAATACAGTTCTATATTTAAGAGATGAGGAATTATGTACATTATGTACATTATTTACATTTGATGGATATTTGTCCTCATCTTGTTTGATGTTAACACAACATTTCGGCTGATATACCCTCCAGCCGTCATCAGGTGTCTTGGGGTATTTTCGAACCTGGGTTCTCATTCCTAAGGTATGCTATTATTGTTATTATCATCATCATCATCATCATTATTATTATCATTATTATTATTATTATTATTATTATTATTATTATTATTATTATTTTATGTTTGACTTTTGTTTTGCATTTGTACAAGTTGGATCCAAGTCTCACCCAGAGACCTCAAGAGACAACAAGTTAGAAGTTCATGTAGGTGTTATGCCTAGGGTACCATATATTTGGATTTGTACAGTTTTGTTCAAGTGAATGTTTAAGAAACCATAAGAAAATTATGTGTTTGCTTTAAAATTTGAGATCACATAGACAGTATTTTACGTAGGATATGGGCAGTTCCCATGAGCACTATCTTTTGAACTTCAGCCATTTTGGGGTTTCCTGGAATCTGATTTAGGTAGTAATCAGCCCGTTTCGCTGTCATTCCCAGGGCACCTATGACAATAGGTATTGTTTTCGTCTTCAGATTCCACATTTTGCTAATTTCTATTTCAAGATCTTTATATTTGCTCAGTTTTTGGTAGGTCTTGACAGATACGTTTATATCGATTGGGACAGTCATATCAATGAGGAGGCATGATTTTTGTCTGAAGTCTTTCAGTATGATGTCTGGCCTATTTGAGTCTATCTTTCTGTCAGTTTGAATGGTGAAATTCCAGAGGAGTGCAATGTGATCATTTTCAAGTACTGGGGGTGGTTTGTGTTCCCACCAGTTTTTATCATGGGGCAAGTTCAGGTTTTTGCATATTACCCAGTGAATATATTGTGCAGCTCTATCATGCCTGTTGAGATACTCTGTAGGCGCAAGCAGACTGCACATGGAGACAACATGATCGATGGTCTCATTTTGTTGTTGGCATATACGACATAATGGGGAGCTGCCGTTCTTTAATATGTTGGCCTGGTAGTTCTTTGTAGGTAGGCATTGATCTTGGGCTGCTATGATAAACCCCTCTGTTTCTGATTTCAAGCCAGAGGCCATTAACCATTGGTGGGTAAGGGCTTTGTCAATATCTACATTATTCGCTCTCTTTGGGTATTTGCCATTGAGAGGTTTTCCATGCCATTTTTCAGTCATAATAGCTAAGGCAGCAATTTTAGCACGGGTTTTCAAGCGCTTAGCTTTTTCTGCAGGTGTTTCTAGTTCGTCTAATTCTTGAATTTGTTGCAATTGGAATTCACTTAGATATTCCTTTGCCTGTTTTGTTACTGAGTAGGATGCTTTCTTGCTTTCATATTTTAAGACAAGTTTTAGCATCCAGTCCTCAGAGTTTTTCAGATAGGTGTCTAGGCCAATTGTGGCTACCTTCATTGATAATGCCAGCTGTAAAAGTCCTCGGCCTCCTTCTTTTCTTGGCAGATAAAGACGTTCTATATCTGCCTTAGGGTGGTGCATTCTATGCATTGTCAACAGTTTTCGTATTTTTCTGTCAACATTACATATTTCAGTAATTGACCAGTTAACGATGTTGAAACTGTAAGTCACGACTGGTATGGCTAGAGCATTGATCGCTTCAATCCTGTTTCTCGCGTTCAGCTCTGTCTTCAGTATTGCTCTCACTCTGCGATAACATTCTCTTCTGATCCTTTCCCTCATCACCGAGTGCTTGATATTGTCCCCTTCAATTACCCCTAGGTATTTGTAGCTCTCCGCTGGTTCTAACTCTTTTATGACATTTTGCTGGTCAAGGTTCACATTAGATGTATTTGTCATTTTTCCTTTGATAAAGGTAGCTTTTGCACATTTATCAAGGCCAAATTGCATCCTGATGTCATCACTGAATTGTTTAACAATCGCTAGTAGGCCTTTGAGTTGTTGGTCATTTTTTGCAAAGAGCTTTAAATCATCCATGTAAATGAGATGATTTATATTTTTATCAAATATTTTATAACCATACTGTGCATCATTGAGCAATTTTGAGAGCGGTATTAGGGCTAGACAGAAGAGGAGTGGTGATAGTGAGTCACCCTGGAAAATGCCACATGAAATTCTTACATCTCCAGCATTTAGAGATTCATTGCCATTCTTACATCTCCAGCATTTAGAGATTCATTATTATTGTTATTATTATTATTATTATTATTATTATTATTATTATTATTATTATTATTATTATTATTATTATTATTATTATTCAGGTCACTGCCTGGAATCTAACTCGGAATCTTAGAGGTTAGTAGCCCATGCTCTTAACCACTACACCATATGCCCGTGGGCATATGGCACCTGATGAAGGCTGGAGGGTATATCAGCCGAAACGTTGTGTTAACAACAAACAATGTGAGGACAAATATTCGTCAAATGTAAATAATGTAAACAATATTACAAGCATCTCGTGAATTCTATTCTCTTGTTATGAGCAGTGACTCCTTTTTTCTCTCATATTGACTAAATTATAGTGTGTCATTAAGTCAACATTACCACCACAAATAGATAATCCTGACACTACTACAGGCTCATTGTTCCCGAGGGAGTCGTCATGCAGAATTGAAATGGAAGTAATTGTGCGTCACTATATCTTCAAGGGGTATGTTGTGATCTCGGTCATTTATTCACCTTGAAAACTGAGTAACTGGCCCTATGTGACCTACTACTAGACAGAAATATTCAGGAGGCTTAGTTTCTACTACACACAGACAGGTAAACACGTTATATATATATATATATATATATATATATATATATATATATATATATATACACACACATAAAATTATTATCATCATCATCATCATCATCAACAATAACATCATTTAACATCCATTTTCCATGCTGGCATAGGCAGGATAGTTTCACAGGACCTCACAATTCAGAAAACTGCATCAAGATCTGCTGTCTGTTTAGGCATGCTTTCTGCGGATTGATGCCCTTCCTAATGACAACCACTTTGCAGAGTATATTGAGTGCTTTTGATGTAGCACCAGCAGCAGTGAGGTCACCAAGTAACTTGCAGGACAAGCCCCTCAACTGGAGTAATATTGAAGGACAGAAAAAGAAGGTGTCTTACAATAGAAGAGAAACGTTGCTACATCAGATGGAGAGAAAGAAAGAGAGGAAAGACAGATGGTGAAGATGTGACAAGGAGGGGCAGAGGCCACACGCACAAGGTATAGGTTAGGATATATAGTGAAGTGGACTGGAGATTGGAGAGGTTGAAAGGGTGGATGAGTTTACAAGATTTCATAAGGAGAGTGAGAGCTAGAGGTGTGGGTATGTAATGAGTGGGCATTGGTAAATGGGAGTTTAGGACATTTACCCTCTGAGGACAACAGATGATGATCTAAACTTCTTAATATATTGGAGAGGGGGTAATTAACCAAGAGGGGTAATTGTCTTAGGGGGTAGTTTTCGTCAGGGGGAATTGTTCTATGGGGGCTAGCTGTCCTAGGAGGGTAATTCTCCTGATACGGGTCGATTGAGGGATATTAGGAGAAAATGTTGTGGGATAGGGATTTAACAGGACCATATAGAATATAGGTAGATACATGAGGGAGAATGGAAGGGAGGGAAAGACCTGCAGTGGTAAGCATGAGTGGGTTGTGGGGGAGGGAGGGGGTGCTGGCATGGATATTTCTTAGCTGGGTTTTCTCAAGCACAGTCAATTGTCAATTAAATCTGTCCTGTGTGATCTCTGTGAGGCTCAACATCTGATAATCATTTTTCATCACTTCATCTCACATCTTCCTGAGTCTTTCTCTTCCACAGGTTCCCTCCACCTTTAGAGACTGGCACTTCTTTATGCAGCTGTCCTCACCCACACACATCACATAACCATACTGGTGCAATCTTCTGTCTTATGCACTACAACAGATGCTGCTTGTACTCAATTTTACACTTTGTCATACCACAAAATTCCATTCATTGGTCTGGATCATCTTCACTGAGAATATGAACTATTCTTGGAATGTAACTTTTCCAGTTACAGTGTTGCAAATGTGATGAATGCTTGATTTTGAAATTCCTGTCTTACAACTCCCATGCCACACTGATTTTGTTTTTTAACTCTAGCAGTATCCTTTCTTTGGTGGTAGTGATTTGGGCTCATCAATGATCACAGTCATGTAAACATTCTGAATAATTCCACTGCTTCAAACTCATCTCTAATTTGAATGATTGTGAGTTGTGTAGGTAGATCTGTTTGAATCTCCCTCCTTCATATTCAAACTTACAATGGCACCTAGGGAAAGATTTCCTTTGTTCAAAGTTTATTCTGGCTCTGTCCATTATTTCTGATGGGTTAAATTTGAAAAAGAAATGAAAATTAAAAGTTGTAGTGGTGTGTGTGGCCACCATTGGCCACCATCTTGGGAAGTGCCATTGTGCATGTGCACGGGACTTGCCATCAGCGGAAGTACCAAGGCACGCATGCGCAATGCAACATGTGGAGAGGGAGCAATAGCGTTCGTTCTCTTCTCTATCTAGCAGCGATCGTGACAACACGTATCTTCCAGTGCTCTCTCAACTCGATACCGACATGTGGTCGAAGCTTCCTTGGTATTCTAGCGGCATGCCTGTTCACCCAGGAACGAAACGGCTCTACACCAACCTAGAATAAATTATTGATCTGTTGTTACCGTTATCTCTCATGTTGTTGTATTTCTGGATTTTAATGATTAATATAAGAACTGGGGAGAGATAGCCGAGCCGGCCAATGGCAGCCACACGCGCCACTACAAAGTTAGTTATCACCTGTTAAAATGTGTATACATTCTTTGGACGACTTGAGTATCTGTGTGTATAAATGTACATGTGTGTGTGTATGCACAAGCAAGTACGTTTGTGTATATAGAGGATTGCACAAAATACTGGAAGCATTGCATTCGATTTAGCTATTTCTCTTACTGACAATGATACAAATTCACAGCTATCCCAGTCTGTATATATATGTATTGGGTCATCCCATAGATAATGCAGTTTTTCAATTGCATGAACTAAAAGTTGGAGGGGGACAGGATGAACTACCAGTATCAACTTGCTATAAAAGCAGATAGTAAATTTACTTTGTATTTATTCTTAATGCAAGTTTTGAAGAGAGTGCAGTTCGATTTTAACAGTTATTTTTTCTAAACTATAATGGAAGTAACAAAGGAACATATTTGGCATATTTTGCTTTATGAGTTCAATAAAGGCAACAACTCAATGGAAAGGGCGAGGAATATTAATGGACAATAAGCATAAGTCAGTGTCAATGGTGTTTCCGGAAATTCCAAGCCAGAAACATCAGCCGAGAAGATGAGCCTCGTCCTAGAAGATCTGTAGAGCTTGACAAGGATGCCTGCAAATCCTGGTGGAACAAAATCCCATCATAATTGTTGAAGAACAAGCATAGAATCTTGGATTTGGTCATTTAACCATTCATTGACACCTGCATGCCATCGGAAAAGTCAACAAATTGGGGCGGTAGGTCCTTCACAAACTTTTGGAGTCTAATTGCATGCAGAGAGTGAATGTCTGCTCTTCTTTGCTGTCACATCTCACAAATGGACCTTTTTGGACTGAATAGTGACTAGTGTTGAGAAATGGGTTCTCTATAAAAATGTTGAGTGCCAAAGAAAGAGGGTAGGGAAAGGAGAAACACTGGCACCCCAGGCTATAGGTCTTCACACTTGTAAGGTGTTGTTATCTGTTTGGTGGGATATGAAAAGTTTGGTCCATTTTGAACTTTTAAACCCAAACCAAACAATAACAAAGGAGATCTACTGCAAGCAGCTTGAGCAGCTTAAGTCAGCACTGGAAGGAAAACAATGCCTCACCCACCATATTCGCTGAACTTTACCCCGTTTGGTTATCATTTATTCCACAGTCTTCAAAATCATTTGGACAGAAAAAATATGAACTCTGTAGATGAGGTCAGAACAGAACTGGAGGAGTATTTTTTGTCATGGACAAGGGAACTTTGGAAGAGGGGTCTTGCAAGTCTACAAGATAGATGGAAGAGCATTGAAGAAAATGAAGGAGAGTATATTTTAGATTAAAAAAGAAATTGTTTTTCTTAATTTTGAAAAATGACGTATAAAAAAACTGCATTATTTATGAGATGACCCAATACATGTGTTCTTATATATTATCTATACTTTGCACTTTATGATATAGCCCTCTGATTTTGCTGTTATTTTTATCTAACTATATTGAAACATGTGACTTAATTTTGAAAGAGGATACATTTTTGAAGTGCAGATGGGTGGAGCTTCAGTCACTAAAACTATTGAATTGCTTAATATTTTGAAAGGTACGGTTTAAAATTAGGTTGGATTTTCAAAATCAAAGTAAAACTAGCTCTGACAAGCATAATTCTGGACAGAATAGTGAAACATATTGTGCTTAAAACCATCAAAGAACAGCAGCAAAGGTGACAGTAGATCTGAACTACTACTTTGCCAACCTTGTGTAAACCATAACCATTTATCATGACCTCTATAAAGCTGGATGTTATGGAATGGTTGCAATTGTTAAACCACTCCTGTCCCCAACAACACTGATAAGCAGAAAAAATAGTGTTTAGATTATCAGATCAATGACTCATCGGAATAACATAATCTTCTCTAATGAAAGACTTTTCTTTTCTGTCTTCAATTTTGATCAAGTTTATACCTGGAGACAGTCTATAAAAGTGTTAAACCCTGACTGCATGGCTTCTACTGGGAAGCATGGAGATATGTCTGTGATGATTAGGGCACTCGTATCACCGAATTTTTTGGGCCCTTAAAGTTGTTTTACATAGCAGAGCTAATACTATTGATTACCAGAGTATTTTGGCTGATCATGTCCATCCTATGGTATAAAAATTGTTCCTTGATGGTTGTGCCATCTGCTAGGATGATATTGCACCAATTCTCACGGTGAATGTTATTCATAATTGATATGAAGAGCACAGAAGTGAAGTAGACCATTGGGATTGGCCCACAGAATCACTTGATCTCAATATAATTTAACATTTGTGGAGCATTTTGGAAGTGCATGTGAGAAGCTGCTTCTCTTTGTCACCATTGCTGAAAGAGCTAAATAGGTTTTACTTGAACAATGATTCAAAATTCTTCCCAGAGTTCTTTCGTCACACTTCTGTGACCTCATCAGTGGTCATTTGTTTTCTTCTTTCTTATTTGTGTGTCTTTCCTTATTAATGATCAGCCAAAAAAATAAAATAAAGCTGAAGCAAATTAACACCAAATATATAGTGTGTGTGTTTTTATTGGCTAAACTGGCAACATGACCTTCCCTAAATACAACAATATCTGTTTCAACACACAATTTCACATCAAGAATCTTGCAAAATGAATATATAAACGTATATATATATATATATATATATATATATATATATATATATAGAAAGTGAGATTGAGAGAAAGAGACTGACAGACAGAGATCAATGCCAATTGAAAACCTACCAACTGACCACAAATCTATTGTACAAAGTAAAAACAAGCATTTGTATTCAATTTTAATAATGAATTTTTCTGTTATTCAAATAACTGAACTACTCACTGAATTATATTGTAAGTGGTTGAGTATTCCACAAATATATGTATTCTTAGTATAATATTTAAGCAGAGTCAGTATATTGCAGAGTGACAAAGCTGACCTTTTGAATTGCTAGTCCAGCCCTTCTTATGACCTTCCACTCAGCTTCTGTCTATCCAGTTTCACTCTCAAAGATTTGGTCAACTTGAAAATATGGTAAAAGATGCTAGCACAAGACTTCACACAGTAGCATTGAATCTAGGATCTCATGATTTGGAAGGGAACATTATAACCATTTGGCTATATTTTCTTCCATACATACATTATTAAAAATGTGCACACACACACACACACACACACACACACACACACACACACACACACACACACACAGACATGCGTACACACATAGAAGCATGCACACAAGCACATAAACAGGGACTTTATTGTGACACTATAATTCTCACAATGAAATTTTATAAAGCAGCTATAAATTTCTCCTTTTGTGCCATTGTTTCAGTTAGATTATCTTGGAAATGTTGTAGCTGATAGTTACAAAATAGTTGATATTTTTATTCTGTTTTCTCCCTCCAGACTTCAGCTTTTAGATATGTTATTACAAAAAAAAAAAAAGCTTAAACCTCTCTATTTCTCCTTCCTGAGATGGCTTGGTAGTCATGGAAGATAGACATATGAGACAGAATTCCATATATGATGTACAGGATGTAGATTATCTGGAAGCCTATCCTTTATTTTTAGTCAATATGACAACTGTTAAGAGAGTATCATTTTTCTACTATGTTTAAATAAGCATCGAATATAAGAAAATTGTTTGAGATTATAAGTAGAGTGAATTTCCACACAATGATCTTGACTTAAGTAGATCAATTGAAACCATTATAAATTAAATGACTATGTGTCACAACTTCAACAATAATGAATTTGAACTTATATACAAAAGATAACTTGCTAGTTTTTGAATAAACCTCATATTTCACTACTAAGAATATCTACAATGTCCTAAATCAGACATGCACATTAGCTGTTTAAATTGTTTATTTATTTATATTCATTTATTTAGTGTACAAATCAATTTACTTTCTCAATTACTGACCATTCAATGCTGGAGTGATTGATATATCTATTTGTTGTCTTGGTTTGGTAACCTTATTCAACAAACATTTGTATTCAATTTTGATGAGTTTTTCTGTTATTCAATTAACTGAACAACTTACTCACTGAATTATACTGTAAGTGGTTGAGTATTCCACAGATATATGTATTCTTAGCATAATCTTTAAGCTACTATGTCCCTATAGTATGCTGTCCACATTAGCATAAGGAAATGATATCTAACTTTGAAAATGGCTGCTCCAACAATTCTTCCAAATTGGCTCATCTAAAACCGAATAAACTTGAAGGCAAATCAGATAGAAAATTAAAAAACAAAAAAACAAAAGAAAACTAACTTTTAAAGTATAAATCTTCATTAAATGTTAAGCTTTGTTCATAATATAATTAGTCAGTAGATTCGGATAATATCAAGATGTTTCAATATAAACATGTGAAGTAGGGTAGGCAAACTAAGTGACAATCTAACATATTTCATTCTCATTGCAAGCTGCTTTCCTAAGCTCAAAACCCAGTACACGTATCTTGATATAAAGCACCATTTTACAAAAGAGATAAGGTTTTAATTTTCAATGGAAAAAAATATTCAAACAAAACCATTATTTAATGTACATATACACACTTTAAAATTTTATATTTGTTATTTGTTATTTGAACAAAGGTTTACCAGGAGAAAACTATTTTTAAAAATAAGAATGATGTATTAGGTGCAGGCATGGCTGTGTGGTAAGAAATTTGCTTCCCAGCCACATGGTTCTGGATTCATTCACTCTGCATTGCACTTGGTCGAGTATTTTCTAATATAGCCTTGGTCCAACAAAAGCCTTGTGAGTGGATTTCATTGATGGAAATAGATGTATTTGTATGTACCTTTGCTTTGTGTGTGTATGTGTGTTCGTCTTCACCACTGATTGACAACTGGCGTTGGTTTGTTTACATTACCATAACTTAGCAATTCAGCAAAAGGGACTGGCAGAATAAGTACCAGGCTTTAAAAGAAAAATTTAAGTACTGGGGTCAATTTCTTCAACTAAATCCTTCAAGGTAGTGCCTCAGCAAGACCACAGCCCAATGATTGAAACAGGCAAAAGCAAAATGATAAGAGGTATTTACATAATACTAATGATGATTGCTAACACAAGCACAATGTTAATTTAATTAGCACACCTAATGATAGAAGGAAAAGCATAGAGAAGATAGAAATCAGACCAGTTATGAAGAATAGGTTAGAATATAAGGTGATCAACCAGAAAATAGTCTGCCCTCTGATTATAGTGTGGCATATGTAGGTGTTAAGCTATGTATGTAGGAATTGTATGTATGCTTGTATGTATATATTTATGTATGTATGTATGTATGTATGTATGTATGTATGTATGTGTGTATGTGTGTGTGTATGTGTGTATGTATGTATGTATATGTGTGTGTGTATGTATGTATGTATGTATGTATGTCTCAAGGATGAATAATGGAAGGTCTCTAGGTATGGATGACATACATGTGGAGTTGTTGCATGGCGGTGAGAAATTTCTGGAGCAGCTTCACTCCTTGTTAGCAGGATATGGGCTAGTGAATCTGTACCTGAGGATTGGAGAGATACAGTAATAGTGGTCTTATATAAGGGAAGGGGTAACAGGAATGATTGTGGTAACTACAGGGGAATATCATTGCTTTCTGTCATAGGAAAGGTTTTATGCAGGGTACTTCTAGATCGTCTCCTGAAACATGTTGCAGATTGTGTTCTTCCAGAAAGTCAATCTGGCTTTCATGTGGGACCCGGCACTGCTGATGTGATCTTCTCAGCTAGGCAGCTTCAGGAGAAGTGTATGGAACAGGGTCTGGATTTATATCCCGTTTTTGTTGATCTGATAAAAGCCTTTGATACCATTAATAGAAATGCACTGTGGAAAATCCTCTAGAAACTTGGTTGTCCTGAAAAGTTCTTTGCTTTGGCTAGGTCTTTTCATGAAGACATGAAGGAAATGGTTAATGTTAGAGGTAAAATGTCAGAACCCATCTCAATACAAAATGGTGTGAAACTGTGAAATATTCTGGCACTGACCCTATTTGCCATATACTTTGTGATGGTTTTGTGTATTGCATTCAGAAATTGTAGATATGGTGTTTACATCCATTATCAAACCTCTGGTAGCATATTTAATACCAGGCACTTTGCTACAAAAACAAAGGTATTTACCTCTATCATAAGAGACCTTTTGTATGCAGATGATTTTGATTTAGTAGCGCATACAGAGATTGATATACAACACATTTTGAATGCATTCCCTGATGCTTGCACTGCCTTAGGATTGACAGTCAGTCTCAAGAAAACTGTTGTCATGTACCAACCTGCCCCTGGTAAACAGTATAGGGAACCAAATATCTATTTGTATGGTAAATGACTTGGTGTAGTTGATCAGTTTGTCTACCTGGGAAGCACTGTTAATAGGTATGGCAATATGGACAATGAAATTCCATACAGAATTAGGAATGCAAGTGACGCTTTTGGAAGGCTAGAAAGGCACCTCTGGAATCAGTGAGACATATGCAGGAAGACAAAGCTAAAGGTGTACAAGACATGTGTGCTCTCTTCTCTTCTTTATGCCTGAAAGACCTGGATCACATATCGATACCACCTTAAACAAGTGGAACGTTTCCATCAGATGTGTCTCAGAAGGATCTATGGCATTAAGTGATAGGACTGTATCAGTGATCTTGAGATATTGGAAAGCTCTCAATGTGTAAGTATAGAAACTCTTGTGTTGAAGCAAAGGCTCAGATGGAGTGGTCATCTGGTCAGGATGAAAGATTCAAGGATGCCAAAATGACTCTTTTATGGACAGTTAGCTAAAGGAGAACGATCTTCACATAAACCCTCCCAAAAAGGGGTAGAAAGACTTGCTGAAGGCTTCCTTGAGAGATGCTAGCATCTCTCCTAACACATGGAAGGGAAAAGCTACTGACCATAGATCACGACAACAGTGCGCAAATCCATCCTGGGAAAGGTGGATAGGATAAGAAGAGCCACTAGTTACTATATAGATGACAACCTAGTGGACAAGACCATAGTGCCTGCCACAGAGGTTGTGAGACATCTGAAGAAATTTGGGCTGATTGCAAAGCCACCGGAACCAATGGCTGGAGGAGCTGCACAAGGGCTTAAGCTACTGAGAGACAGAACAGTCAAGCTAGCAGCATTGCAATAGGGGTTGTATTGGAAATTGGAAGTACCAGAGTAGAGGATGCTGCCTGGCTTTGAAAAGCAGATGACTACAACCACTTCAATGTCACTGAGCTGGACACAGTGCTGAAGGGAGTGAATTTGGCCTTGAAATGGGGGTTGCGCTCCATCGAAATCAGGACAGATTCGGCTACCGTGTTTGGCTGGATAGGATCAGTGATCACTGATGAGAAGAGGGTGTGAACCAAAGGGGCTGCTGAAATGCTAGTGAAGCACCACCTAGGGATTCTAGGGGAGCTGATTGGCAAGTTTGGCCTGAAGCTAATGTGGTTTTTGTGCCTTCAGAGAGAAACAAGGCAGACACTCTAACCAGGGTAAAAAAGGCCTGCTTATGGGAGCCAGAAGAATCAAAGCAAGGGATAGCCACGGTGTGTCATTTAAATGACTCCAAGCTAAGGAGACTGCATGCCATGCATCATATGGGCATGGATAGGACCCTGTATCTATCCAGGAGGATTGATGCTGATGTTACCGGAAGGAGCATCCAAAAGGTGGTTGGGAACTGCGACAGGTGTCAATCCATTGACCCTGCTCTAGGTGTGCATGAGCAGGGAAACATTTTGGTAGAGCACAAATGTAGATGACTAGCAGTGGATGGAACACACTACCGACAGGGAAATTATCTTTTAATAATTGATTGTGGGCCAGGCCGGATGGCCATTTGGAGGGAATTGAAGACAAGCACTGAAGACGAAATGGCACATATTCTAAATGAGGTATTCTTAGAGTGGGGTCCTGTGGACGAATGCTGATGGATAACAGCACAGCATTTTGTTGAGAGGCGCTGGAAGAGATGTTTGACAGATGGAAAGTGCACTGCTTTTTCAGAGCAGCAAACAGGCCAAGTGGAAATGGGATCATGGAGAGAAATCATTGAATGATCAAGGCCATGGTGGAGAGGGGACATGTTTTGCCACTGCAAGCGGTGTTCTGGTACATGTCGTCCCGATCTGGACAGGCCAAACGGTCTGTGCCATATAGAGCGATATTCAAATATGAATGGCAGCATCCAAGTAAACCATCAAGATGCCCTGTAGAAGAGAGAGAGCCCAACTTTGTGGAGGTGGGAGATGAAGTCTGGGTCAAGCCACCAAAGGCATGCTGCTCAACTCAGTGGAACAGAGGAATAGTGATGGCTGTGAATTCCACAAACAACATCTCTGTGGATGGAATGCCACTTCATGTCTTGGATGGTTGTAAGATTGTCGCTTCATCGGACGATAATTGCGGAGAAGAGGAAGTGAATGAGGTTCCCAGTTTAAGATCACAATGTGCAAGGTGCCCACCCAGTGGGTGGTACATTTCGACATGAAGTGAGGTGAGGAGGTGATCTTTGAGATCAAAGCACATGTGCAGATGAGCCGGAAGAAGAGGGCCATGATGTCAATGGTCAAGGGACTGACCAGAAAAGGAAGCATGAGAAGAGAAGTGCTAGGGAGACAGGACAGGATTAGCCTCTTTTGGCCGGTCGAGGCATCGTGAATGGATGTCAGGGGATTCGCTCCTGGGTTGGTCAGGTAGCAGATGCTTATACTGGGTGACAGGGTAGGGTGGGATTGTTGGAGTGGCTACTACCAGAGAGGCACAGATGAGAGATGAAGGTAGGTGAAGTCAGGTCAGCTATGGCTTTGACTATTCTCACTGGAACTTTAGCAAGTTGAAGAACTTCTAGTATCCATGAGTGGGGAACAGAGTCAATGGCTTTCTTGTAGTCTAGCCCCATTGAAATTAGGTTCCTCCTATGCTCTCACATGTATGTATGTATGTATGTATGTATGTATGTATGTATGTATACATGCATAAGTGTGCATGTATGGGCAAGCAACTCATTATAAGCTACACTATAATTTATGAAAAATATTATCTGTGCATAGGATATGCATTACCCCTCCAATGCCTTTATTTTTCAAATTGCTTTGTTCATTTATCTCTTCCTAGGTGATATATGTACCAATCACCTGTGACTTGCTACATATTACATTCAGTGGCAGCTGACAAAGTGAATATTCAACAAAGCAATCACATTTGTTTGTGTAGTAAATATTCCATATTTTGTTTATGTGGTATATTTGGGTCAATTCGTTCCAGTGCTCTCAAAGTTAGCTAAGATTGTACTGCCTGGGTTCATGTCTGAGCTAAGATTGTCCTGCCTGGATTCAAGTGCATTTAATCTACTTATAGATAGTAGGTTGTTGCTGTTAACTAGATAACCTAATTAGTAGAAGAGAAGGATGTTCTGAAAGCATAGTTGTTAAAATTAGAAGTGGCTGAAGAAAGTTCTGAGAGCTATTACCTCTGTTAGTATCAAAAAGCGTTTCTCTCAGACTGATATTGTGCATGAACCGCAACGCTACATGGTAGTGAAACATAGTCCATGAAAGCAGAAGACATGTAAAAGTTACAAAGAAATGAAATTAGCATGCTTTACCAGATGTGCAAAGTCAATATGCCATATACTACAAAGTGCAAATCTGTTGAGAGAAAAATTGGGTATAAGAGTTATCCGATGTAGTGTGCAAGAGAGAAGACTACATTGGTATGGTACTGGGATGCAGATTGATGTGCTAAATGTGGATGGAATTTATGGAAAAGGGAAACCCAGGAAGATATGGGATGATGTAATGAAGATCGATTTCATGATATTGAGCCTCATGCAAGAGATGATAAAAACAGAAATGACTGGTGACTTGCTGTGTTCAAGAAGACCTTTTTATCTCAACCAAAAAATGAGATCCTAAAAGCATATTGTATATACCCTACAAGAAATCTGTCTCAATCAAACCTTCCCTACAACTCATCTTTATAACATCAGTCTCTCCATCACTCTTTTAATTATAGCACTATTTACTCAACTACTGTAATTATATGAGAACAAAGCTGCACATATTATTTCATCTTAGTTTTGTTTTTGGCACCACTTCCCATGTCAACCATCTTTTATTTGCAATATCACCTTTTACCACTATATTTTCCACTGAATGCCCCATTAACCCTAAACAGCTTTGCATATTAGTTTTGACCTTTATATACCTCTGTACAGTACTTACCTCTCTCTCTGACTCTACACACTTCACATCATCTCTCTATTTCTCTCCACAACCATCCCTTTAAGTATTGCTACTTATCACCTCATCTTCCATGACCCATTCCTATTTTCCTTCACCTCTTCCCAAACTGGAATTCACAATTGATTGCTTTTACCCACGTTCATCATCCACTACATTCACCCCTATCTCTACCATACTTAAACCTCTCAACATATGGCACAAAACCATGTCCCTTAATACAGCACTCCAACTCAAGTCAGGAGATATTGTCTTGTGAGTTACTTTGGGACCTTACATTCTGTAAAGTGACTGGCATTAGGAAGGGCACCCATCTGTAGAAACTGTCGTAAAAAGCAGACATTGGCACTTAACACAATTCTCTGGCTCATCAGATTCTGCCAAACAGTTCAATTAATGACAGCATAGAAGGCAAACGTAAAATGATACTGATAATGATGATTGTGATGATGATGGGGAGGATGATGATGGTGATGATAACGATGATGAGGATGAGGGTAGCTTTCACGGTGCAAAACTGTCTAAAGGTAACCCAAGCTCAGAGGAACGGTGCTTCGCCGATCTGTTTAATAACAAGAGCCAACTTTGAGATGCGGTGTTGGGGATAGTGTAAAAAGAAAAATAACTCCTGAAAATGAGAAAGAGGTGGGTGGGGGTGAACAAAAACGAAATTAGAAAGCCAAAAATAAAGACAAGAATTAGGGAGACAGAGAAAACAAACAATAATTACCACTCTCTCTCTCTCTCTCTCTCTCTCTCTCTCTCTCTCTCTCTCTCTCTCTCTCTCTCCCTCTCCCTCTCTCTCTCTCTCTGCAATAAATCCTTTTGTAGGAAAGCTTCTCTCCCTCTCTCTCTATTATATATACATGAATGCGGTGTATATTTCGTTTGTCACTGTTATTTATGACATATTTCATCTCAGTTACGTTTGTATGAATAAATGAGTGTATCTGCAGCATGTTTACTTCATGGCACCACCACAATCGTTCGTGCATTTCTACTGCTTTTAGTTTTTTTTCCCTAGTTTTTCAGCTACTATTTTCGGAAAGACATTTCCCCCCTCCCCCTCCAATTTCTTCATTTTTCACATTTTTCCGTAACTCTAACCCTAAAATCCCAACTCTAACCCTAACCCTAACCCTAAAACCCCAACTCTAACCCTAAAACCTTAACCCTAACCCTAACCCTAATACCCCAACCCTAACCCTAAAGCCCTAACCCTAACTCTAAAACCCTAACTCTAATCCTAAAACCCTAACCCTAACCTAACCCTAAAACCCTAACCCTAAAACCCTAGCCCTAAAATCCTAACCCTAACTCTAAAACCCTATCCTTAACCCTAAAACCCCAACCCTGACCCTAAAACTCTAACCCTAACTCTAAAACCCGAACTCTAACCCTAACCTTAAAACCCTAAGCTAAAACCAGTACAAACGCACGAACGATGTCATAAGTAACAGTGACAAACGAAATATACACCGCCGATGGTTGTTGTTAACAAACAACGGTAGTAATTTTATTCAGCTGAATACACGTTATTGATTGGTTGAAATTACCGAACTATGACAACTTTAACACGAAATAACTTTGACAATATAAACTTTCTTCAACATCACTAAGAGTAAAAGATGTTTTATATGACACATTCTACCAGTGTCCGAAGTTTGAAGGTGTTTAGTTACAAAAAATTAATTTCTCGATGTGCCGTTCAAAGGGAAAAGATCCGAAAGGTCAACACTGAATTTTGCGGCGGCCGTCGGCGGCCGTGAACAAATTAATTTAAAAGTTGAAGAGATTCAAGCTTTTTTTGGCATGATCTCTGCAAAGGACGGTGAGTCGAAAATTATGCCACCAAGTGAACTACAAAATAAGATAAAAGAAAAAAAAACAATAATATACAAAACCTACAACATGGAATCCAAAGGATTTGAACACTTAGAGGAAATCTCTATAGAGAAGTGTCTTGGCGCTACTATGCGTGAAATTAAATATTTAACGAGAGACACGAATTCACCACGATAGAAATAAGGTTCGAGTCGACAGAGCGGGTGAAGGAGTATTCGACTCGAACCTTGCAAAGTGGCAAAATTCTTCTACTACCTTTATATCTGGGACATAGAACGTCCCGGATAAAGATTGAAAATATCCCCCCAGAGGTAGAGGTAGGCTGGATCGTGGCCACCCTGCTTTCCAAAAGGGAAGATAAAATTAAACTCATACAGATTACAAGAGACGGACCTCAAAATTGGCGGGGCCAGACCCTCGAGATCCTGGCCCAAGCCATGACTAATGATTTAGAAGAACTGCCCGAAACGATAGTTATGGAGGACTTGAGCATTCCTATACACGTGGAAGGCAGAAGGCCACGCTGTTTTAAGTGCGGTAAGAAAAGCCGCATTAAAGAAAAGTGTCCGGACAACAAAAAAGTAGACTAGAGTACCTCTACCCCGCCTCCAAGGAAGATGACCCCCCCCCCAAGAGAGAACATCGGCAGCCAAAAAACTAAAGTAAAAACTAAAAGTAAAAGAGGTTGCACCCGCGGCCAGGGAGACAAGTATAACCCCTGCAGGAACCAAAGAAGGTGCACTCCCGGCCATGGAGGCCGTAACCAAGAATGCACCCACCAAAGGGGGTGAAATCCCGGGCAAGGAGGCCGTTACCAGGAATGCATGCAACCAAGAGGTGGCACTTGCAAGAGTGACTGCGTCGATTGAATTCATAACAGACAGCGAGGAAGAAACGCAAGAACCCACAGATTGCTATCAAGTATGTTCGAGGAAACGACAAAAAAAAATGGACTCCCCGAATAAGGAACAGGTCCCGAAGACCAAGGTCCCAAAGCCAGGAAAAACAGAAAAGAAAAAGGAGAAGAAAATGTCGTTTATAGACATACCCATAAGCATACCGAAACCTAAAGACTTAGTAACGGTTGCTTACAAATCCCAAAATATTTATCTAGATGGAGTCATTAGACCCCCATCTAAATACATCTATATATAGGAATGACTATAAATAGAGTCCAATAATAATTGCAAAAATTGCGAGAACTCTGTATTATGATGTGTCCAAACTCCACCCTAAAGACATTTGTGTCCCTAAAAATCTCAAAAAAGTATTCGACCCGCCGGTTGAACCCTTTCTGGATGAAAAGAACGAAGGTAGGGAAATGGTCTCAAATGTTTTGAGAACCATTCCCCTAAAAAGATATGATGATAAGTGGCTTTCTTTTCTTCTATGACTTGGAATGGCCGTGTTAAACATTGCATGTTTGAATGTGTGAGGCCTGAACTCGAAGAGGAAGCAGGCGTGCCTCCTCGACGGCCTCAGGTCACATGGTATAGATGAGATGGTTATTACAGAGACCAGGCTGGACAAGCAGCAGGCCTTCTCGGCCCTCCTGAACGACTACAAGAAAATAATTTCTCCTAGCCGGGAGGAAGGGAGCAGAGGGGTGGCTGTCTTGATGTGAAAAGGCCTGGTCATGCAGATACGTACAATCATCGTGGACTCAGAAGGCGAGTTGATCGTTCTGGATCTGACATACAGTGGTAAGGCCTTCAGGCTGGTCGGCATCTACGCGCCTGGTAATGCAGGCAAACGGGTTGACTTCTTTCAACGCCTGGAGAATTTCCTAGTGACATCGAGGACAGTAATTGTACTAGATGACTTTAACGCTATACTGGATGCACGCCTGGATAGCGTGGGCTCGAAGGATAGGGGAACTCATGCCTCATCGATCTGCTGAAGCGTTTCAGGCTGGCAGATCGATATAGACTTGATCACCCGAACGTTCCAGTGTGGACTTGGGTGAGAAACGACGGATCGATCAGGTCTTATATAGACAGGATAGTCGTAAGTACTAGAGACAGGCATAGCTTTAGTTGTCCACAGTTTACCTACGTACCCTACACAGATCACAGGTTATTGACGTGTAGGGTGAATATAGATAAGATGCATAGACAGGATCTGGCTACTGGAAGCTGAACAAGACTTTATTGGATTGCGAGGCTTACCGTAGCCAGATTAAGGTGTTAGTGAAGAGGGCACTTACCGGCGCTGTGATCAACAACCGGTGGTGGAGTGCCCTCAAAAAAGCCCTTCGAATTGAGTCAATTAGATTTAGCAAACAGTTAAGTCTAGAACAGACTAGAATAGAAAGGGATTTAGTTAAGGCATTAGAAGAGGCACTGAGGTAGGGCTCTGTGTCACAAGTGTTGACGGCGAGATCGGCACTAGACCGATACCTTAATGCCAAGCACAAAGGATGCAGAGTCGGGGCTAGGACACATGCAATGGGCCGTGAAGGTATCAATGTTGCTAGATGGGCTCGCTCGGAAGAAACCCGTCGTGGCATCGGTGCTACGATTGGGTATTTGACAGACGAGTTCGGACAGGTGATCCAAGGACAAGAGGATATATGCAAGGCCTTTCACAAGCACTTTGCCGCGTTGTTCGGGAGGGACGGAACGTTGGACCATGGGGATGCTTTACGGCGTTTTCTGGCCGGCGGCCCGCGTCTTTCGGCTCGTGATGCTGAGCGTTGTGAAGAACCAATCACAGCCAAGGAGATCAGGGAGGTACTGTCCGAGTGCCTCGGGGACAAGTCGCCGGGTCTGGATGGTATTCCGTATGAATTTTATAGTAGCATGCTAGACTTGTTCTGGGACATACTGTCCAGTGTGTACACGAATTGGCAGCAGAATGGGAGGATTCTCAAAGCTGTGAGCCGTGGAGTGGTGACACTGATCAGGAAGGACCCGGGCAAGGGGACAAAGTTAATAATTTTAGGTCCATAACTCTGCTAAACACAGAGTTAAAGATTTTGGCCAAGGTGCTTGCAAAGAGAGTTAGGGTTGTCGTGGGCGACCTGGTGGGGGAAGCACAGACATGTGCCATCCCAAGAAAGACGATACAGGACAACCTCCACCTCATTCGCTACACCATAGAGTGGGTGGGTAAAATGCATTGCAACGGTGGGGCACTGGTGAATTTAGACCAGTCTAAGGCGTTTGATAGGGTTGACCACGGATACCTGGCGGCGGCCCTCCGGGCGGCCGGATTTGGCCCGACCTTCCGAGGCTGGATTAAAGCCATGTATGGCAATATCGAATCAATAGTCCGGGTGAATGGGTTCTTCTCGAACCCATTCGCGATCGAGCGTTCGGTTCGCCAGGGCTGCCCCCTGTCCCCGATCCTGTATGTGTTGGCGCTCGAGCCATTGCTGCGGAGATTGAGGGACACGGTGGTGGACTCGCATGATCTTTGTTATGGGAGAAATGTGACGGCATATGCGGATGACGTCACCATCACCGTGTCTGATGAAGGGCGTCTACCTCGCGTAGAAGACGCTATCAAAGGATACGAGACGGTGGCAGGAGCGAAAATTAACCAGGAAAAATCAGTTATCTTGCAACTCGGCACCTGGCGGGGCAAGTCGATGCCTCCCAACAGCGTCGTCGGGCGCTAGACGGAAGGCCAGGTTAAAATGTTTGGGGTCTGATTTGGACCGGATCTCCAGGTGGAGAAGACCTGGAGTGAGGTGGCGAGCAAGATGACAGCCATGGTCTGGGAGGAGGTTATCGTTGTTGGGAAGGACGGAGGTTGTGCAGATGTTTATAGTATCGGTGATAACCTACCGCCTAACCGTCGTGCCTTGCCCCGGTTTGTGGATGAACAATCTGGAGCGGATCCTTTTCCACTTTTTGTGAGGAAGTAAAACTCCACTTGTGAGGAGCTCCATCTGTTGCCAGAAACCGTTAAAGTGTGGGCTGGGGATGCCCTGACTGATGATGCGCAAGTACGCGCTGAGGCTGAGACATCTTCGGTGCCACCTGGATGGTGAGCAGGTGTGGTCAACGCTTGCCGAGCAGGTCTTTCCAAAGTGTGAATCTCTTGCGGACTTTAGGATCATGGATCAGGCGGAAACCCAAGTCAGGGGAATGGCAGGTGGAGTGCAAACAAGCACTTTCCCTCTTCTCCGAGGTGAACAATGCTGACAGCAGAGTTACCACAGCGGATATTTATAGCGGGTTGGTAGAGCATAAGTCTGACGATGTCCTGGGGGAGATTTTGGGCTTCGATAAGAAGCAGCTAGCCAGCCTGTTCGGGAGGACCTTCGGGTCGAGATTTCTGGATAACTACCAGAAATACTTGACCTGGCTGTGCTACCGATCGGCCTTACCGGTTCGGGAAAGGTTATCAAAGCATGGTTATGACACCTCCCAAACATGCCCGAGGTGCGTGCGTACCAGTGAAACGGTTACGCACGCCTTCGTACACTGTGAGGAGTTGAGGGAGTTGATAGCCTGTGCCGAACAGCTGGTGTCGGATAACGAAGGAGTACGGCTCTCGACTGAGTCCATGATAAAGATTGTACTGCCTTCCTCTTTCACCAAAGAAAAGAAGGTAGTATGTCTCTGCGTAATAACCATATTGAACGAAACGGTATGGAAGACGCGAATGAAAGGGATTGCGACAGGACAGTTCATCTCCGGACGAGGGCTAGTGAATTACTTCACCACCCATCTTGCTTTCAAGATCCGTCTGGAGAGGAGGAGCCTTCCGCAAAGAGTGTTCGCGAAAAGATGGAAGGAAATCGAAAGAAAGATGAGTATGCAAGGAGCCGTGCTAACACGGCCGGTCCGGGCATAGAAGAACAAAAAAAGATTTACAAAAGGAAATCAACCGGCGGGTGAGTGCACTAACCCAAAACCCCAAAAGAACCATTAAAATTTTTAAACTTATATTATATCATACTATATCATATCATCCACAATTCGAACTAAATAATTTGTAAAAGCCGACTGGCCCATATATATGTTCTTGTCTGTCTTTGTTTGTCCCCTCTATGTATCCTTGTATTAGGAAAATAAAGAAATTCAACCGTCTTTAGACCCGCTTAGGTCTAGCCGCTGGCCACAGAGCACCAGCCAGTTCCAGCGACGACACGACATTGGAGACACTTCATTGGAGATCAAACATTTCGTTCAACTGTTTACTACAAGCTCCTTCGTCGCCAGCGTCTACACCAGACTTCTCTGCGTATACACCACACCAGCAACGCTAACACAGCTTTCTCCACGCTGTTTGTGAAATGCTTCACCAAGGTTAACAGCGTATTCAACCTGCCAGAACTCCTGTGCCAAGTAACCGGCAGCAGCATTGAAGCCACAACTTCTTTCTCGACATGTGCCACTCCTCTGGCTCTGCTACTCGGCCACATGTGACTTTTCGGCTCTGCCAAATCTCGGCTGCTAATATTCTTGTGTCAGGAGTCACCACTTGTAAGAGGTAAATTATGTCGGCACTGGAAGGGTGCCAGCATCCGAACATAAAACAATCTTTTATTCTGTATGTACAAAAATGTACACCTCGGGACAATCAGTAGCCAGGTCTGGTGTGGAAACAGCAAAGTCGGAATTAATCATACTTTGTGAAGACACTATTACACCTTGGAACAATCAGTAGCCAGGTCTGGTGTAGAAGCAGCAAAGTTGGAGTTAATAATACTTTGTGAAGGCATTTTTCACAGAACTCCAGCAAAATCGGAGCTGGTCAAATACCGAGCGTCCAGAGCAGGAGCGTAGGCGAACTGAGAGCTGCTAAGGACACGCCTACGTGGTTCAGCGGCTGCGTCTCGAGTCAGAGACGCAAGAGAACTTTGTTGCCGCTAGATTTCTCCGCATGCGCATGATGGAACTTCCTGCAGGACTTCCAGAAGATTCCAACCCTGCGCATGCGTGCTGAAGACTCTCAAGATGACGTCACTACAAGGCTCCCCCTCGAGTGCGGAAGCACGAAACAAAAGACTGTAGTGGCTCCAGAAAACAAGATCGCTACTAATCACCCAGAAGTTGTGGCACACAATATGACAACTCAAATAGGATCCTTCTGAATTGACGTGCACCACTTTTCATATATGTTTCATGTAGTACCGAAACACTTTCAAATTTTCATTTGGTACCGAAACACTTTCAAACTTCGTATACTTGTATATTTTGTGTTAGAGAACAGATAAAAATGTTTGTATTCGAAGTTATTTCATGTAAAAAAAAATGGTCGTATTTCGGTAATTTCAACCAATCACTGACGTCTATTGAGATGAAAACAATTACTGCTGTGAATTGTGAACAACACACGTTGTGCGGTGTAATGTTTTATATGACACATTCTACCAGTATCCCAAGTTTGAAATTGTTTCGTTAAGAAAACAAGTGGTGCCCGTCAATTCAGAAAGATCCATCAAATAAATATTATTACAGTATAAATAAGCATGCACAAAAAATTTTTTTTTTTTTTTTTTTACAAAATGTTCAATAACAAACATTGTAACTGTCAAAGGAAACACAATAGAAAATGTCAAACGTAAATAGTCTTTGCAAGTTTCTTGGGCCAGTGAACAGTTCTGCCCGATCTTGTAATGTAAGGTTTGTTCGAGGCAGGCTGCGACGACGAAGGTGATGCTGTTGTATATCCCTCTGAAGACTCGCAGAGATAACACAACGAGTTGTACAATTTAATTATTACATTTATTATTCAATTACATACAAAGAACGCACTCACCCAATGTTCGTTATGAATAAACAAGAATCATGTCCGCCATATATATCAATGACATTCTACTACCCCAGTCACACAAGACAACAACAATGAAACAATGAACTCAGACGAACCACATTGACACGGGACTTCAGACGAACACAAATCCAACAGTCCATATAACACCTCCCCACTGAAATTGATGCTACACAAGAAGTATCAACAGCAAAGTCTCTCTTGGGTTTTACGGGTTCTCTTGGACCGTCTTGGGTTGTCTGGTCCATACTCTGGAACGGGTAACATGGTCTTGGGTCTGGTTTGTCTTTGAGTTAGTGGCACAGTTTCTGAGATCTCCATCGGGTGATCTGTTGCAAATTGAAATACAGTGTTTTCTGCATCACCAGGTTCATTGTCTTCCTCAGTTGTGTACTGCGGTCGCAGCTGTTCCCGGTGTCGTCTCCACATCGGGCCATGAGGTATGACCTTCACGTTAAAGCAGCGAGTACCCAATGACTTTTTAATGATTGCTGGTACCCATCGGGGATCTTTGTCTCGGCGAGGTCCATAGTATAGTGAATACACAGGATCTCTGGCCTTGTACTGCCTGATAACTTTAGCGACATCAGCCGAGCTTGGAGTCACCTGAGACTTGTATGCTTCCTTAGACTGTTTGCCTTGAGCAATGTGTGCTGGCGATGGCAGCAGAGAATCAAGCCTTGTTCGTATCTGCCGGTGATTCAAAAGTTCACTTGGAGAGAATCCACAAGATGTCGGTGTTCTCCGGTACTGCATCAAAAACTCTTGAAGTGCTCGTGTCGGCGGAAGAGAAGACTTCCTCAGAGCTTGTTTGAAGGTCTGCACCAAACGTTCCGCTGTTCCGTTGGTAGCTGGGTGGTAAGGTGCCCCTGTCAGGTGTGTGATCCCACGTTCTTTGCACCAGATCTGGAACTCCTCAGACGTAAAAGTTGGTGCGTTATCGGTGACCAGTGTGTGAGGAAATCCGAAGTGCGCAAAGTCTTCCTCAAGCAGATTTAAAGTGAGTTTGGAGGACGTGGAGGAAGTAGGATGAATGCATGGGTACTTGGAATAAGCATCTGTGATCACCAGCCAATCTCTACCCATAAAATTTATTGCGTGGTCTAGGTGTAAGCGGCTCCACGGCTTTTCTGGTAACATCCATGGGTGAACTGGAGGCTTATATGGCTGCCTTTGATGTTTGTTACACGAATCACATCGTCGACTGGCTATCTCTATAGCAGCATCGATACCAGGCCAATAAACAGCAGTTCTTGCTAGTTGTTTCATGCGTTCCATGCCAAAGTGTCCAAGATGCAGAAGATTGAGGATCTTTGGCTGCAAGCTATGTGGAATCACAACTCTAGATCCATGTATAAGGCATCCATGGCAGATACTAAGTGAGTTTGATAACTTACGGAACTTGTTGACTTCGTCATTGATCTCTATGTTCTTTGGTGGCCAGCCTTCACGGACGTAGCGCATCACTGTAGATATCACTGGATCTTTCCCTGACTCTTGACGGAGGACGTTAGCATCCACAGGTTGGACTTGAATACTAAGAGCTTTGATGGCACACACCATGTCTATGTCTTCACCATTTTCCTTTCTGTCAAAGCCGTTGTCATCACCGAATGACAAGCGACTGAGGGCATCAGCATTGCCATGATCTGCTGATTTCCGATATTCAATGATGTAGTCAAACTGGTTCAGCCACAGGGCCCATCGTGCTAGTCTGTTAGCAGCGAGAAGTGGCGTCCCTTTCCTCGGACTGAATAGTGATGTCAGTGGCTTGTGGTCAGTCACGAGTACGAATTTACGACCGTACAAATACTGGTAAAACTTCTGCAAGCCAAATATGATAGCTAGGGCTTCCTTTTGAATTTGACTGTAGTTACGCTGTGCAGAAGTGAGAGTCTTGGACATATTGGATATTGGGCGCTCGCTTCCATCAGGATAGCGGTGAAACAGGATTGCTCCAATACCAACGTTTGATGCGTCACAAGCCAGTCCCAAAGTTTTGTTTGGATCAAAATGTATCAGAACTTGACTTGATTAAAGTACATTTTTCAAGTGATCAAAAACTGACTGTTCCTCATCTCCCCACTTCCAAATAGTTGACTTTTTCGTAAGGCAATAGAGTGGCTCTGCTATACTGGCTAGGTTTGGGATAAACTTTCCATAAAACTGAACTGAACCTAGGAAAGATTTCAAGCTTGATTCGTTCGTTGGAGATGGCATCTTTAAGACTGCTTCGACTTTGGATCCCTTCGTGATCCCTTCAGCCGACAAAATGTGTCCAAGGTATTCTACACTGGGTAGTGCAAACTGGCACTTTTCACGGCGACATCTGAGTTCATTGTCGCTTAGACGTGTGAGCAGACACTTTAGGTTGTTCAGGTGACTGTTTGCATCTTTCCCACTGACGAGCATGTCATCCTGGAAGACGGCCACTCCAGGTAGATCATGGGTCAGGTTTTCCATGATCTCCTGAAAGTAACCAGGTGCTGACTTGATTCCGAAAGGGAGTCGTTGTTGCAGGAGTACTCCACAGTGAGTGCTGAGTGAAAGTCTGCGTTGACTCTCTGGAGCCAGCTTGATCTGATTATAGGCATCAGCAAGGTCTATCTTTGTATATCCGAATCCACCTCCGAGTTTCTGCATCAGTTCAGCAGGGAGTGGCATTGGATGACGGTGATCAGCAAGTTGGTCATTGATTCCCACAGAGTAGTCACCACAAATTCGTAGTTTGGGTTTCAGGTTGCTTGAAGCGTGTGCTTTACGAATTGGTACCACTGGCGTTCCGTATTCGTTGAACTGAACTGGCTTCCAGATTCCCTTGGCGATGCTTTCTTCGTAACCTTTGGCTAGGTCATCACGAAGAGCAAACGGGACCGGACGTGCCTTGTGAAAGACTGGTGTTGCGTCCGATTTGAACTTCACTTCCAGTTCAAAGTTCTTGAGACATCCCAATTCTTGCTTGAAAAGATCTGGAAATTCATCACACATGTTGTGACAATTTTGCTGCAGGGAAAAATAGAGCTCACTTGAGGTCTTTGGGTATATCCCTTCTGCACCTTCCCTCTTGGTTTGGCTGTCTATGCTTTTCAAACCTAGAGCAGTGTCCACAGAAATTCCCAGAGTCTGGATAGCATTCCGACCCAGCAAATTAAGATCAGAGATCTTGGTGAAAATGTAAGGTATAAGATCCTGCTTACCGGTTGTCGGATCCTTGGTTTGGACCATGAAAGTTCCTAGAACAGGCAGGTTGTGCTTGCTGGCAGATTCATAGCGATGCTTGACATCTTGCAGCTTTGGTCTTCCAAGTTGTTTCCAGACTGACAAGGAAACAAAATTGCCTGTAGTAGCAGTGTCCAATTCCATTGTGAACAGTCTGTTCTGGATTGTTATTGGCACAATTAAACTATGAGTGTCTCGGGAAACTTCACCTAGGATCGCCTTGACTAGCTCAGCTTTTGTGATTCTTTTCACGGGAGTTTGTGAATGGCCATTGCATTGTTGATGTTGTTTTTTCCTACACACCGCTTGCAAATGTCCTTTTTTGTCACAAAAATGACATTTGGATTGTTTGAAAGGACAGTCTGTGGCTTTGTGGGCCTTTCCACATCGGTAGCATTTCTCCTGGTTTGTGGAATAAGACTGCTGATGTTTCTTTTGAGGACTCTTATTCTTGTTCTGTTGGACCTTGTAGACCTGCTTGGTTTTGGAACCGTAAACAGTTTCTTTTGCAACCTTTGCTGCGTCTTCCGTCTCGATGGCAACTTGGACAGCACGGGCAAAATCTAGTTTTGTGTCTTTTATCTTAAAAAGCGCCTTCAGAACCGCTTCATTATTGACTGAACATATGAATCTCTGTCTCAGAGCTTCATCCTGTGGGTTGGTGATCGCTGGAAAATCACAGGTAGCTGCATCCTGGCGTATACGTGCTGCCAGCTCCTGGAGAGTTTCGCCTGGCTTCCGCTGCATATCACTCCAAAACTTGAAACGCTCTCTCACAATGAAAAGTTTTGGGTCAAACTGTTCCTTCATGAAGTCAACGATTTCGTCCATTGTCAAGTTGTTGATATCTTTAGGCGGATTTTGTTGGGTAGCCAGATTAGCAAGTTGTTTGTAAACAGTAGCGATCTGATTGGTCAGGAACACCTGTGCCATGCGTTGTTCAGGTACACCGTTAGCAGCCACAAACGTACGGAATCTTGACCAGTAATCAGGCCATAGTTCTGTCGCTGAATCAAATGCAGCAAATGGTGGAATCGACACTGTTGTTGAAGCAGTTGAAAAATAGCCACTAGAATCGCCTTCAACTTGTCGAGCACCAAACAGTTTTAACAGAGCGTCCATATCTCTCTGATGTTGTTGCATTTGCTTGTCCATTTGTTCCCTAAACAATTTAATAAGTTCTACTGTCTGTTTTTCAGCCATTGTTATTACGATGAATAATTTTACGGTAAAGTAAGCATGTATCCTATCGATCCTATCGGCGACGCCAATAAACTCTGTTGTATTTCCCTCGGAAGACTCGCAGAGAAAACACAACGAGTTGTACAATTTAATTATTACATTTATTATTCAATTACATACAAAGAACACACTCACCCAATGTTCGTTATGAATAAACAAGAATCATGTCCGCCATATATATCAATGACATTCTACTACCCCAGTCACACAAGACAACAACAATGAAACAATGAACTCAGACGAACCACATTGACACGGGACTTCAGACGAACACAAATCCAACAGTCCATATAACAGATGCTGTCGGTGATGGTGTTGACAAAGGTGCATGTGTAGGTGATGGTGTTGACAAAGGTGTTTGTGTAGGTTTAAAGGTGGGCGTGGCAGCGGTGTCATCAAAAGGTGTGGACACCTCAAAATATGCCTTTGGAAGCCGATCTACAGAGACGGTCTCCGAACGACCATTCATATCGATCGTGAAAACTTTGGGTGTGTGAGAAAGCACACGAAAAGGTCCTTTATAAGGAGAAACAAGAGGTCCCTTGACAGAGTCATCTCGAACAAAAACATGTGACCAAGAGTTCATATCCAGTGGGACATGAGAGGGTGAAGATTGTTCCCGGCAAGCCATGAGCGGAAAATATGAAAAATACGTGCGAAGTCTGGCAACATAAGACGCCGGATCATGGAGCTTTGTCAATACCATCACCTACACATACACTTTTGACACTGGAAGGGTGGGCACCCTTCCAGTGCCGACATAATTTACCTCTTACACTTTCATTCTTTATTCGGTGGGATGGAAGTGAAAATAGAGTAGGAGAAAGAGAGAAGAATAAATTGCACAGAGAAAGAAAAGAAAGGTGTGAAAGTAGAAGAGTCTAAACGGACATACAACATTGAAATGCTTTCAGCTTATTCATCTACATAACCTAATTGGCTTGACGATAATAGAACGATAGTTGTAGTGAGGGTAAGAGAGAGAGACGGAGAGAGAGAGAGAGAGAGAGAGAGAGAGAGAGAGAGAGAGAACAAAACAATTGGTTGTCCTAAAAGTTGTCGATAGCTAATGTAAGCACGGTAAAAATATAATCTGATCCTCTAAACAAGTGTGGTTTAAGTTTTACATCCGCATTTACACTATATAATGTATATGTAAGATTCATTGTCGTCGGTAAGTAAATATTGTTTAATATTCATCTGAAGCTTGAATATAAGAAAACGCAACTTGCTTTATAATTTTAATTTTCAAACTACAGAAGTTTAAGTTCATATTCGGTTTGAATTTGGAGATTTTATGCCTATTTAAGCGCCTCACAAAAAGTACAGTAGCTTATGTAAACACGAGCACATAAAATATGTATACACACACGTTGATAAAATTTTACTGTTGTTCGAGAACATATATATGTATGCATATATGTATGTATATGTGTGTGTGTGTGTGTGTGTGTGTGTGTGTGTGTGCATGCATATATATTCGCTCTATATATTCATATATTCATGTTGTAGTGTACCTGAGCCCTGTATACAATAATTTCCTTAATTTTATATAACACACACAATATTCATATATATATATATATATATATATATATATATATATATATATATATATATATTTTTTTTTTTTTTTTTTTTTCAGCGTGGTGGTATCTCTTGATACCCTGTATTATAATTTTAAATAATTTTAAATAATTATTACCTTTGATGGTTTTTATTCCCATGCTGACCACTTGATAAGATCAATATTTTAAATATCGATCTTATCCTTATATATATATATATATATATATATATATATAAATATATATATATATATATATATATATATATATATAAATATATATATATATATATATATATATATATATATATATATATATATATATATATATACATACACATACATACATACATACACATACATACATATATATATATATATATATATATATATATACATACATATATATATATATATATATATATATATATATATATATATATATATATATATATATATATACACACACGCACACGAGTGAGTCGACAATCGAAAAGAAAAAGGGCTCTCAACACATTTAGTAGGAGTTACATGTATTGGATTTCCTGTCATACCTATGTGTTTTGTTTGGGTAATTTACCCATGTTTGTCCTCACCACCACCTTCCCGATTTGTCTCTTCGTTACGCCCTGAAAAATTGATGGTGCAGATTCTGGCAAGACTTCGTTTTTTAGCCCTTCTCCTCAAAAAACACCCCTTCCTAAACGAAAATCCATTTTACTGAAAGTTAGGTAAAAACAAAGCCAACTCGTATAAATTTGCCGAAACTGCTTTCCCGACCCTCGGAAAAAATTTTTCGCAACAAGATCGAAGTGGGTAGAATAAACACTACGTAGTAGTAGTAGTAGTAGTAGTAGTAGTAGTAGTAGTAGTAGTAGTAGTAGTACTATGCTAGGGCATCTTGAGAAAGTTGAAAGTGATTTCGGAATATAACGAGGAAGAATTCCGATCTTGGGAATTTTCCAAATGTCCTCTCCCCACCTCAAAATTTTCCCTACAAATTACTTTATGTCGTAATGTATGCTGTTTCAAAGGTATTTATATAAAATTTCATTGAAAAGTAACCTATTTTCCAAAAAGTTATGAGGGAAAAACTCGGATTTTGTGAATTTTCCCAAGTTCTCCCCCACCCTTTGGGAAAGATTTTCCCCACAAATTTCTTTATTATCATAATGTATGTCATTTGAAAGTTATTTCCGTAATATTTCATTGATAAAGCTCCATTTTCCTAAAAGTTATGAGAGAAAAGCTCGGATCTTGTGAATTTTCCGGTCCTCTCCGCACCCTTCTGTTGCTTTGCGCGCATTTTTTTTTTTTTCATATTCGTTTCCTACACATTGTTTTACACCCATTCCAGTATGTTTTTGGATTTTCATTTCCGGGTCAAGATGTAAACATTATTTCGTATGTTATTTCGTGTGCAAGATTCTTGATGTGGATACGTGTGTTGAAAGAAATACGATTAAACCTTGGGAGAGGCATCATGCTGGTAATAAACACATGCACTGCTTCAATCCTTTATCAATTTATAAACAGTATTTAGTTTTTTTTTTTGTTTTTTGTTTTTAGTTAAATCATTTCATTGCACTCTTGCAATCTCTTCAGTAACTTGTCTCTCCACTTCCATTAATTTTATTTTGATGTATGATTTAGCGTTGCTTTGAAATTGTCCGGTATGAGCATGTGAGTGTGTGCACGTTCGTATGTGTGCACGCTCGTATGCGTGCACTCACGTATGTGTTTGTGCCTATATGTAAGTATGTGCGTCCATATGTGTGTTTGTTAAATTTCGTTCATATCAGATAAGATAGAGACTTTGGACTTGGTTTTGATTTCCATTCTGTTATTTTCTGTTTTCTTCGTAAATGCATCTTTTTTATTATTATTATTTACGTTCACGTTCTGTATTTTATGTATGAACAACGTCTGCAACCATGGGTAATTGCAAGGCTTTTATCTACGTGTACTTGCTATTCAAAATTGGTCGTGTTTCCGTTATGAGGACTGACTCGTGTATTTGCCGTAACGATGCGTCATTAGGGTGTCTTGACAGGATTTCTATGCTAATCCGGTCCAGTACACCACCATGTTGTTCTTTTGCATGCTGGTATAGCACCGAGCTTTGTTTGTGATTCTTATAGTCCCTCCAGTGTGTTCATTTACACGCTCAGCCAAACTTCTCGCCGTTTCATCTATGTATGCCGTGTTTCCATTTTTACAATCACCATCCATACAGCTTATTTTGTAAACTACATTTCTGGCTTTGCAGTTGATACCAGGACTATATTTGCACACAATGCAATTCTCTTCTATACATTTTGTCCTTTTAAAGGTGTATGTTTTGCATATTATCGATCTAATGGTTCTCCCTGTTTTTTCTATGACATTTATCTTCAACTTAGTACTTTTAAGGATTTTTCTAAATCTGTGAGCTAATTTTCTTTGTGGCGTGGCGTCTATAAACATTACACCTTGGAACTTGTCGGTATCGTACCACGTGTTCTTTCTGTTTGTTTTGTTATTAATTCTTTGTAGTCGATTCCACTGTTTATTACGGTACCTAGGTTGTGTCCCATCTGTATCTTTGACAACAATCTCCTCAAATTTCTTGCTAGCTCCTCTGTATACTCGGATCATATCTTTCTGGCTGTATCCCGAAAACTGTATGCGATGCATGAAGTCTTGTATATGTTTTTATCTCTCCCAGTGACTGCACAGGGGGGGCGGGATATGTTTTTCATTATTCTGACTAAATCGGCTATTAATATATTAATTTTCACACTGTGTGATAGAGCCGAATTCTTATGGATAACATACTTTGAAGATATAGGTTTCATATAATGTGAGTAGAGGATTTGAACTTTGTCGTCAATTGTTTCTAGCCAAAGTTCTCTATCAAGTACCGGGAGTCTCTTGTTTAGATGTTTTGTTGGGTAATCTGTTGTTACCTTCATGCTCTGGTGTATTGCATTAGCTATATTCTGGATGTTTTCCATCACGATCTTCTCGTTCTCTTCAGTCTGAATGTTCGATGGTGTTTTGACTACGATGTTAACGTCATCCACATATCTCCTGTACATTTTGATTGTTATTGAGTGTTCCTCGAGAGATTTTTCAGCTTTTTGTCCCACCAGGTCATGAATAGGCTTGCCACGTCCCCGGCCACACTGATACCAACAGCCGTTCCCTGGACCTGCATGTATAGTTTTTCATTTAATTTAACTATATGGTTCTGCAGGGTGGTCTTCAGACTTGCACTTACAGCATGTGCAACCATTTTTCGTGTTTGGATATTATCGTCTGGGTCGTGGGTGTGTGTATTCCATCCATTCCAACGCTCCGCGGTGGTTTTTCTAGCAGCTGATGTGATCGTATGTGGTCTACCTCGTCCTGACCTGGTGGGGCAGAATCTAGTTAGGTCGTGGTGATCTAAGTATTCATTATTATAAACGAGCTTTAGGAGGAGGCCTAGTTCCCTCGTGTTCACTTCATGGAAGGTTACTTCACTTTCCGAAATAATTTCCACGCATCTTTCTACGGCAAAGTCAATGTCGATGGATGGATAGAGAGATACTACATCCATACTGCCTATAATACAATCTGTCAGGTCATGGGAGCAGTTACATTCATTGACTCTGCTGCGGAGGACCTCAGTGCTTTCACAAATATCAGAAGACATCCCGATGGGTGGTCTTAATACTTGCGAGAAGAAGAATGACAGCCTATAATTGCTGTCAATATTAGCACCACAAATCGGTCGACATGGTGGGGGGGGGGGCATGATAGGGTCTGCAACGGGTTTATGGTCTTTTCGTAACCCATAGAGTAAAGGAATGTCGTTGTTGGATGATGTGAAGTTCTGTGCTTTGCGTCTCTTAGGTTGCAGTATGTTACACCACATTCCCATGTGTGCGTTGAGAATTTTCTCTACTTTTTCATATTTTTGCGGTGTAACTGCTTTCATATCTTCTATATGTTTTTGCATCGTATGGGTGTAGTTTTGCAGGCTGTCTACCGACATCCTGCCTGATTTGTTTGTAGGGAGGTATACTATCTCATTGTTTCTAACTCTACGTTTTAGTTTTCGTATGTCCATTGCAGCTACTGTACCGAGTTGGTGGGCTTCGACTTCGTTTTGTGTTGGGGCAGTTGCTATATAACGTGTTAATGCTTTCCTGAGTCTGCTTCGAGCTAAAGAGATCATGGCTTCTGTTTTATCATCCGTATACGGCGGGATGCACTCTTTTGTTGAAAGGTAAACCCGTTGGATAGTTTCGGGTCATATAGGATTTGTCAATTGTGTTATAAAAGAGATTTTCTAAGGTGTTGTTGTTGCCATTGTTGTTATCCTTGTATGTGTGGCTGCTGTTGTTATTGTGACGGACGTTGTTGTTGCTGTTGTTCCTGGTGTGTACGGTGCTGTTCGTGTGGTTGTTTCTATTGCTGTTATCATTGCTGTTGCTGGTGGTGGTAGTGTAATCATTATTGTTGTTGTTGTTGGTGGTGGTGGTGGAGGGTGTAAAAGGTTGAGAGTTGCAATAGAGACATTAGTCTCTCTCTATCACCTTTCAACAAAATTATATATTAAGAAACAGTAGAACAATTAACAACATAATAAAAATAAGTTTTATTTTTGGTGATGCTTGGTTTTACAAATCCTGTGTCATTCAGCCTGGTAGCCGCTGGTTAACTTGTAATCGGCATCTGGATATTAAGAGCTTCGTTGAGGCACGCCAAAGGAGCAAGTAGTTGCCACGTCGAAAGCATCGCGCTAAAAGAGAGAGGGTTAGAAAGCGCGCGAAGCGCTTTAAGTACTGGTTTTACTACGCATGCGCATTCGAGGGGCTTCCGGGAAGGCAAGTCCCTTGCGCATGCGTAGATTGTACTTCCTTAATGGCGGCCATAATTTCGCGCCACTACAATCCCTCCCCCCATCCCCGAGTGCGTAGCACCAACAAGGAAAGGATTGTAGTGGGCGCCTGAAACAAAATGCGGCATTAGATATACAATGAAAATGAAACAATTTGTTAATACAGAGAATAGAAATACCCAACAATGTAATACAATGCACATGGAAAATAATATTCCAGCGGCACAAGTTAAGTTCAGCTTGGTAGGAATTGTTGGCTGTAATTTTTTTTTTTGCGCTTACGTCACTGCAGTTCCTTTATTACTTGTGATTGATGCAGTGGCGCAAGAAATGTCTATGAGTGTTCAGCACTAATAGGGAAAAACACAGTTTGAGCCTTGTTTTTACAAAAGGAATGCTGAAAATGCAATAATATACAATGCAGTCAAATATAAATTGTCTTGGAGAGTTTCTTTGGCCAGTGCACTGTACGGCTAGACCTAGTGACATAGAGTTCACTTGTGGTAGTTCTCAACGACGAAGGTGGAGTTTTCACAGGTGTATGTGTTGGTGATGGTGATGATAAAAGTGTATGCGTTGGTGATAGCGTTGACAAAGGTGTGTGCAAAGGTTGAAAGGAGGGGGGGGCATGTCAGTATTGTCAACGGAAGATGTAGTTTTATCAAAATACGCTTTCTCCAGACAGTCGACAGACACGGTCTCCGTACGACCATTAGCGTCTATTTAAAAAAATTTGGGTGTGCGAGAGAGCACACGAAAAGGTCCTTTATAAGGAGAAACAAGGGGTCCTCCGACAGAATCATCCGTAACAAATACATGTGACCAAGAATCAATGTCTGATGGCATTTTAGAAGGTGGATATTGTTGCCAGGGACTCATAGTAGGAAGATTAGAAAAATAATCTCGTAATCGAGTGACATAGGACGCTGGATTTGGAGGCTGTGATTTGTCTGGTACCAACATCGTACCAGGCAATGCCAGTGTGGTACCATACAATTGTAGTGAAACCTCTCTCTCGGGCATTCAATCATAAATTATAACGAAGCTGCTAACATCTAGCCTTCGGCTGCCTTGGACCCTTGTGTCCACCACTCTGATTGGTTCTCATTTGCGCGGCAATTGTCCCCAGTTCTGCTTCGCGCTAGGGTGCATACCGTCCAATCGTGGCCTTCTGATATGGACACGTGAGAGAGAGTTTTTCTGCGTTTCCGGTGAGCCCTATTTCAACTATAAATAAACCTGTTTGAACCCGCCAGTCGTCTTCGATTCCAGATCTCTCACAGGTCTGGTCGCTGACCACACACACATATACAGAACACAGCTACAGCCAGTTTCCAGCGACGACGTCTTCACTACCAAAGTACTGACTACTACAATGTCATCGCCAGCAACACCACCACCAGAGTACACACCAATATCAACAAACACAGTTTCATCTCTACACTGTATGGGTGGATTATTTCCACCACGAACAACAGTCAGAACTAGCCTGCGAGAATATTCTGTACCAGGTCACCGGTCGCAGCATCGACGCTCAACACACATGTGATACCATAGCTCTGCTCTCTTGGCCACAACTTCCTGCGTATGAACATTCTATCTCCTTGTGTAACTCATATACGAACTGGTTTTCTCTATCTCGGTGTCTAAGACTTTTACAGTCTACGTTACAGACACTCTTTCTACGTTCTGTGTTTCTCTCTCTCACACACACACACATTGTACACACACTCTTGCTTATACGACAGTCCGTCATTTCATATTGTTGTATACATACTCTTGTACACGAAGGCCTGACTTATGTATTGTGTTATTTATATATGCAGCATGCACGCACACACAGACACTACAGTTTCACTATGTTAATAAACTTACTCTCTTTATATATCTAACGGTTGTCTGTCCTATTCTGTTCCTTCTACTGGCACTTGGCTCGTATCTCTCACTACGAGCCTTCTATGTTATAGATTATGTTGTGTTCGACCGTGCGACGCGTTAAAAGGTCTGCTTTAACCTCAGTCCGGTAACCAAGTAGGACAACAGGAAGAAATTCAGTCCATGATGCGGATTGGGCGAGGCGCGCAATGCGGCCTTTAGTTGCCTGTGAAAATGCTCCTCCATCCCATTAGAAGCGGGATGGTAGCTGGTGGTGCGTATATGATGCACCCTCAGGATTCGTGATAACTCACGAAATAATGCGGCTTCAAATTGTCGACCACGAGCCGTGGTCAAGCTAGACGGTACGCCGAACCTAGAAACGAAAGCTCGCGCAACAGTCTCAGAAGGAATATCTGATATAGGAATGGCTTCTGGCCAGCGGGAGAAACGATCAACACAAGTTAAGAGATATGAGAACCCGCGACTCACAGGCCATGGTCCAACCTAATCAAGGTGAACATGGCGAAAACGAGCCTCTGGAGAAGGAAATTGTCCAAGAAGGGCACGAACGTGCCTATGTACGTTCGCACTCTGGCACTTCATGCAAGAGCGTGCCCAAGTGGTAATTGATCGCCGCATGTTGGGCCAGAAAAACCGAACAGTGACAAGTTTTACTGTTGCAGAGATGCCCGGATATGACAAGGAATGAAGGGCATTAAAAACAGAACGTTGATGGTTCTCAGGTATTAAAGGTCCAGGAGAACCGGTGGATGTGTCACACAGTATAGAGCCTTCTGATGAAGGGAGGGGAAGATAGGCAAATTTACAATTGTTGAATTTTGGCGAAGTTAAATCTAACGTCGACAAAAGAGGTTGGTCCTGCGAAATAGCAAGTAAATCAATCGTTGCAGGAGAGGAAATAGAACTGACAGGGAGTCTCGAGAGAGCATCAGCAGGAATGTTCTCCTTCCCCGGCACATGACGAATGTCACCTCCAGGTGACGGAAAGCACGAGGAGAGAGTTTGTCTGTTTTAGAAGACAGAGCGAACGTAAGGAGCTTGTGGTCAGTATAAATCACAAACTCCCATCCCTCGAGTTGGTGCTGAAAATGCCGAACCGACAGAAAGATCGCTAATAGCTCACGATCAAAAGTACTATATCTGCGTTCGGCAGGCTGCAATTGGCAAAAACAGAAAGCCAAAGGTTGCGTTTGATTATCTACGGTGTGCTGCAAAACAGCACCAACCACAGAATCTGAAGCATCCACAGATAAAGAGAGCGGAGCATCAAGAGCCGGATGTGCAAGAACAGGAACAGAGGATAATTCCTGTTTCACGGACTTAAAGGCAGACAACGCCTCAGCAGAAAGAGTTAGTTGAGCATCTTTCTTAGAATGGCCTTGTAGTAACCTCGTTAAAGGAAGTAGTTTGTCTGCACACCGGTCTATAAATCTTCTGTAGAAGTTGACCATGCCTAAAAAATGGCGATGTTGTCGCAAAGAAGTTGGAGGTGCGATGCGTTGAATGGCATCGACTTTAGCAGGAAGAAGTTTGATCCCATTAGAATCAATATAGTGTCCCAGAAATTCCAGGGAGGACTGCCCGAAAACACACTTATCGGGGTTTATCTTTACATTATATGCGCGGAGTCGCTGAAAAAGTTGCGACAAATGGTGGAGATGATTCTCTTTTGTATCACTAGCGATGAGTATGTCATCGACATAGGCGAATACAAAATCAAGTCCACGAACAACTTCATCTATAAATCTTTGGAAAATGCTTTTGCATTCCGCAGACCGAAGCTCATAAAAAGAAATTCAAAACAGCCAAAAGGAGTAGCGATGGCAGTTTTGTGACTGTCCTCTGGATTAACTGGAATCTGGTGATAAGCCCGAACCAGATCAATCTTGGAAAAGATAGTGCAACCGTGTAGATTTGCTGAAAAATCCTGCAAATTCCTAATTGAATAACGATCTGGGACCGTTACAGCATTGAGTCACCGATAGTCCCCCACCGGACGAAAATCAGAATCACCTATTCGCGCCAAATGAAGGGGAGATGCCCATGGACTAGTGGAGGGGCGTATCAGGCCGAGTTGAAGCATGTGTTCAAACTCGGCATTAGCGGTCTTAAGTCGGTCCGGTGCCAGACGTCGTGGGCGCGAAAAAACAGGCGGCCCAGTTGTTTTGATATAATGGAGGTTGGAATGAGCAGGCTTTGCCGGCTTAAAAGTTATGTCCATCAGCTCGGGAAAGGAAGCTAGAAGCGAATGAAAAACATCCCCAGCAGTGGCAATAAAAAACGCTGGGCTTAGAGTTGAGTTAGTAGAGCTCTTTGCCGGCGTAAAGAGGGATGTTGAATCGTCGACAAGCCTCCGAAGCCGAACATCTACCAACAAGTTAAAATGATTCAAAAAGTCCGCACCCAAAATAGGATGCGGAATGTCAGCTAAGACAAAAACCCATTGAAAATCTCTACGAAGACCAATGTCTAGGCGTAGAGAAAGCTGACCAAATGTATTTATCGGGGAGGAATCAATTGCATGCAACACTACAAGCGAACGCTTTGGTTTGTCAGAAGTAAAGCGAAGAGGCCAAATACTACAGCACGACTCGGTATCAATCATGAAGGACTTCTTCGACACCTGGTCCTGGACAAAAATTGCACGATGAAAGGTAGGTGCAGAGGAAGAAACAGACGTGCTCAATTTCTTCCTTGGAAGTTTTCCGAAACTTTAAAGGAGCATGGTTGAATGCACTCCCGTGCCTTTTCAGCGAATTTCGTATGATACAAGCAGATACCAGGTTGTGTCGTAGAAGTCGATTGACTATGAGATCTGCTACGAGAGCATGAAGAAGACCGCTTAGAACGGCACAGATCATTCACCCGACGCGTAAGTTCTTCCAGTTTGTCAGCAAAAACATCATAGGAGGGAGAGGATTTATGTGAGGCAATTGATGACGCTTCAGAAGAGAGACAGGCACCGTGTGCTGGCTGAGCGGAAAATTCAAGAATCTTGTCCGCCATGGTGGCGACTTGATCAACCGTGTTGGCGTCAAGCGCCGTCGCCAAAATTGTACGCACGTGAGACGGCAAGCGAGAGAAAAAAATCTTACGAAGGAGAGGGACGTCAGTCCTCTCACCGCTCAACTCTTAAAGGTGGCGTAAAAATTCTGAAGGTGTCCTGTCACCTAATTCTTCATCAGCCATCAGCTCATTAAATCTGCTTTCGGCAGACTTTGTGTTGCGTCGCAAAATTTCTGCTTTTACAGACGCATAAGTGGCGTCTGGGTTCGGGGATGTAATTAGATCTCTGGCAGATGTTGCAAGCTGATTCGACGGAGAAATTCCATACGCATCAAAGTGAGCCTCTGGTTGCGCGAACCATAAGATGGCATCACCAGTGAATGGTGGTAACATGTGGGATGACATATTTGTTCGAGAATGATTCCGTCAAAGTGAAAGGAAAGAAAAGAAACAAGGAACAAATTTTTTTCGATACGAGGACACAAAAAAAAAGGCCGATGATAAAAAACAAAAATTTTGTTGTTCTTCTTGTTTTGTGTGTGGAACAACAGTGTGCATAGGGGAGAGAGAGAAAAAAAAAATTCGTAAAATAAAAGAAAACAATGGTGTTTGCTTTTGTTTTTTTGTTTGTGTGTGCGTGTGTTGCTTCTACTGCGTGCAGGAAACAATTTCACCAACCTTCTCGTATTTTTTCTGCAAGAGAGATGTAAACAGGACAGGACAGAGAAATTAAATGTGTTATTTCTTTACTACCCACAAGGGGCTACACACAGAGGGGACAAACAAAGACAGACAAACGGATTAAGTCGATTATATCGACCCCAGTGCGTAACTGGTACTTATTTAATCGACCCCGAAAGGATGAAAGGCAAAGTCGACCTCGGCGGAATTTGAACTCAGAACGTAGCGGCAGACGAAATACCGCTAAGCATTTCGCCCGGCGTGCTAACGTTTCTGCCAGCTCGCCGCCTTAATACACGAGTCAGTCCTCATAACGGAAACACGACCAATTTTGAATAGCAAGTACACGTAGATAAAAGCCTTACAATTACCCATGGTTGCAGACGTTGTTCATACATAAAATACAGAACGTGAACGTAAATAATAATAAAAAAAAAGATGCATTTACGAAAAAAACAGAAAATAACAGAATGGAAACCAAAACCAAGTCCAAAGTCTCTATCTTATCAGATATGAACGAAATTTAACAAACACACATATGGACGCACATACTTACATATAGGCACAAACACATACGTGAATGCACGCATACGAGCGTGCACACATACGAACGTGCACACACTCACATGCTCATACCGGAAAATTTCAAAACGACGCTAAATCATACATCAAAATAAAATTAATGGAAGTGGAGAGACAAGTTACTGAAGAGATTGCAAGAGTGCAATGAAATGATTTAACAAAAAAAAAACTAAATACTGTTTATAAATTAATAAAGGACTGAACCAGTGCATGTGTTTATTACCAGCATGATGCCTCTCCCAAGGTTTAATCGTATTTCTTTCAACACACGTATCCACATCAAGAATCTTGCACACGAAATACACATACGAAATAATGTTTACATCTTGACCCGAAAATGAAAATCCAAAAACATACTGGAATGGGTGTAAAACAATGTGTAGGAAACGAATATGAAAAAAAAAAATGCGCGCAAAGCAACAGAAAGGTGGGGAGAGGACCGGAAAATTAACAAGATCCGAGCTTTTCTCTCATAACTTTTAGGAAAATGGAGCTTTATCAATGAAATATTACGGAAATAACTTTCAAACGACATACAGTATGATAATAAAGAAATTTATGGGGAAAATCTTTCCCAAGGGGTGGGGGAGAACTTGGGAAAATTCACAAAATCCGAGTTTTTCCCTCACAACTTTTTGGAAAATAGTTTTTTTTTCAATGAAATTTTATATAAATACCTTTGAAACGGCATACATTACGACATAAAGTAATTTGTAGGGAAAATTTTGAGGTGGGGAGAGGATATTTGGAAAATTCCCAAGATCGGAATTTTTCTTCGTTATATTCCGAAATCACATTCAACTTTCTAAAGATACCCTAGCATAGTACTACTACTACTACTACTACTACTACTACTACTACTACTACTACTACTACTACTACTACTACACTATGTAGTGTTTATTCTACCCACTTCGATAATTTTTAGTGTTTTGGCTTCAATTTCGTTTCATTTTCAATTATTTTTACGCTTTTTTAACCGTTCGTCGTTATTCTCATTCTCTCTCTCTCTCTCTCTCTCTCTCTCTCTCTCTCTCTCTCTCTCTCTCTCCCTCTCTCTCTCTCTCTCCATATATATATATATATATATATATATATATATATATATATATATATATATATATATAAACAATATATGAGTATATGCATATATATGTACATGTATGTACATACCTTCATCTACATGTACATATAGATACATATCTGGGTACATGACGTTGCAAAAGAACATGGACAAAATGATAAACAAGGTACAACAAACAAAAAGGCTGTAGACCCAGACGTGGGGAAGTGTGTTTGTATTGAACGCTGTGAAGCACGAACTGGAGAGGTGAAGAAGTGTGTGCGAAGCTTGGGGAATCCAAGACCGAAAAGAAATAGCAACTGGACACACGTGACCAGCGAAGGGTAGGGAGAGATAGATAAATAGATATATATATTACATGCATATACATATATTATACACATACATACACACACACACACACATATATATATATATATATATATATATATATATATATATATATATATATATATATATATATCGGTCTCTTTTGCCGAATCGCTAAGTTACGTGGACGTAAACTCACCAGCCATCGGTTGTCAAGTGATGTTGGTGTGACAAACACAGTCACATACACACACACACACACACACACACACACACACACACACATATATATACATATATATATATATATATATGCACCTATATATACAGGTAGACGTAGGTATGCACATACCTGTACGTATATATATCATTTATTATTTGTTTTACATGATCGAACGCCTGCGTCATCCCTGTTGTAAGTAGTTGTTTCAATTTTATATTTTCTGACGCGACTCTATCTCTTTCTCTATCA
>NC_142932.1:95024731-95159731 GCF_046866305.1 Octopus bimaculoides | reverse complement strand
GAAGGAAGAGGAGAGAGGAACAGATGGTTAGAGATGGGTGTAGAAGGGAATGTAGTGAATGTTGTGGAGAGGAGGTGTGGCTTAATGGGAAATTGCATTATGGAGTGGTGTGCAAGTTGAGAGAAATAGAAGTGACTCAGTGGTAATGGATCAGAATGTAGAGGATGATGAGCAAGGCACAAGAACAGTGGGAAGGGGATGTAGAGATACATAAGGGTGGCTATAGTGAGTGGGTGTGGTGCATACATGAGAGAATGAGAGCAAATATGAAGGGTGTTAAGGTAAAATATGGTAGAGAAGAGTGGGAGAACAGAGGCTTGTGGAAAAGGATAATAATTAGAAGGAAGGATGGAAGCTGAGGGAAGGCCATAATTGGTAACACATAGAGTTAGGGGATGTAATAGTGTCAAGGAGGGACTGATGTTGGGGAAGCAGGTGGGTAAGGAGCTGAGATGTGGGGATGTTTGAAAGGGCCCAGCACAAGCAAGCATATCCAAGGTGATCTTAGGACCTTATATTTGCTGTGATGGATGGGTCTTCTCAAACATAATGAATCACCAATCATTCAGTCTTTTGTCTTCCTAGGTCACCCTTTTCAACAAGTTCCATCCACTTTAAATGACTAGCATTTCTTTGTGCAACTGTTCTCATCCATATACATCACATAACCAAACCAATGCAGTCTTCACTTTTGCGTGCTACATTTGATTCCATGTATGCCAATTTGCTGTACATGAAAACTGACATTGCACATCCAATGGAGCATACTAGTTTCATTCCTCTCTAGTCTTTGCATCTCCTCTATATTCAGAGTCCACATCTCACTACCATTTAACATTGTTGTTCATAGTGAAGCATTACACAATCTACTTTTCATTCAGCGAGAGAGAGAGAGAGAGAGAAACCAAACTTTTGTTGCAAACAGAACCAGTATCTCTCTGCACTTTCTTCATCCTATCGTTCTAGCAACTATATTTTCAGAACAGCCTCCATCACTGCTAATCAGGTCATCTAAGTAATAGAAACTATTTACAACCTTCAGGAAGCTTCAGGGATATTTACAAAAATCTACTTCCTATACACTCTTAGTGCTTATGGTTACTGTGTACCTTCCACATACAAGCCTTCTCCATTAGCCGTCCTGTGATTCCACTGCTCCACTTGTGTCTATAATTTGTACTGGGTGCACTGTATGGAATTCCTGCCTATACCTTTCCTGCATATCAGGCAGGATCCCTTACCTGAAGGGAGTAGTGTCTTGTCTATATTCTTAGTGTGAGAAATGAGACTATTAGCCTATAGTAGTTTCCCAGGGAGATCCAGTCTCTACTATGGCCTGGGGGTGCAATATATGAAATATGAGGGAACTGAAAACCAAGCTCTGGTGAACTCTTACCTGTACTCTAAATCCATTGCTGATCTCCTGGTTAACTCTCACTTTACTGACAGCTCCCCTGTTCATAGCTTGTATGGCTTTCACATATGAGAGAATAAGTCAAAGGCTTTTTCTAGGTCAGCAGAGGCCAAGTATAATGTTTTACTCATAGCTAAAAACTTCTTCCACAGTTATCTAAGAAGATAGCTGCAGTTGTACTTCTCCCTGGCACAAAACCAAATTGCATCTCATCTGCTGTAATTTTGTTCCTTATTGGTATATAACTCTCTCCATACCTTTTATGACCTGGTCCAGTAATCTGATATTTTTGTAATTATTCCCCCGTAAATCATCTCTTTTACCCTTTTAATAGCTGGCTATAATGCTACTACACCAGTCATTGAATATCATACCTATCTGTGTAACCCTGATTAACTATATGGATGATTATACTGTATCCTACTCCACTACATAATCTAAGTATCTTATCCATAACTCCTGATGTACCAGGGACCTCCCCTGTCTTAATATCCTTAATTGCCTTAACTATCATACTGCTGTCAACTAGGACAGCTGGTCCCTTTGTTGGGTCAGTGTAGGGATACTCTCTTCTTCATTTATTTTCCACAATCTAAAAGCATTCCATGCCTCTTTCTTTACAGAATTACTAAGTGCAAGTGTGCCATTATCCATCTGCACATACTTCTTTCCCACAAGAGCTAAATTCTTTTTTATACACTATTTTGCAGTCCAGAACACCTCATGCTTCTTATTCTCATGCTGTAAGACATTGGTGAACCTTTTTCTTTCTGCCTCTCCTCTGTTGTCTAGCTTCCCTTTTAGCTACCTGATATAGTCCTTTACTACCTCCATTTTTCCACCCTTTTCAAACCCATCTCTTCTACTTTATGGCTCTATCTACCACATTGTTCCACCACCACATGATCCTTGATCTAATGAAGCTTCATCCCAGCACAGATTTTGTCTCTCACCTTCAGTTGGTTATCCTGTAAGAATTTCCAGTTGTCCTCTACATAATATGTCTCTAACTCCTCCTCCTCACCAAATGCTTCAGTTACAATATCACTAAGTCTCTAACTCTGTCTAACTCTCTGAAGTCACTAACTACTAACCTATGTGGAGTTGCACAGTTTTCACCAGGGGAGGACTTCACATTCACTAGCATCTGTTTTTCCCTGTTTCTCATGAGAATGTAGCTGGTTTATGTGCCTACTAGATCAATAGGTGGTTAGCTGGTTTTCTGAAGTTAGTGTTGCAGATCAACAGGCCATTTGCATTACAACATCCTTGTTCCCTCTTCATTTCTACTACTATGGCTGTAACCTCTATGCATGCCATGAAATCCATTGGAATGCTTCCAAACATGTCCATTGAAGTCATCAGCTTTGATTAATAATGCCACTGTCTTTTGTTGTTGAGGTAATCTGATACAGGGAATCATAGAAATGGTACTTGTCTTCATTGTCAGTCCAGTGTGTGGAGTATATGCAGAGATAAATGTCACTGTCGCATTATACATGACTAGTCTTAGTCTATTAACCCTATCATACTTCCTGAGTACCTCGATCACCTTATCCATCCATTTTTCTTCCAAAAGTGTACCTCATTATGTACCTCATTACTACTCCTTACCCAGAAGAATTTTGGTGATGTGCCATGCTTGAAAAAAACCTGTTGAACTAAGTGAGATTGTAATTGTGGCTAATGCCAGTGTCTTGTAACTGGCTTGTTAAAAGCACCTTTCAAACATTAAGAGATATACTGTGCTTGTGAAGAACTGTCAAGCTGAGTGAAATCATAGTCTTGGCCAATGCCAATGTTATCTGACTGACACCTGTGCCAATGGCACATAGAAAGCACTGTTTGAGCATTGGCTTCACAAGGCAGTGACAAGTGACTATGATCTTTGGCAATATACTGTGCTTGTGTAGACCAGTCAAGCCAAGTGAGACTGTAGTCATGGCCGATGCCAGTGTCAGGCCAAAGGCACCTGTACTGGTGACATGTAAAAAACACTCACTACACTCTTGGAGAGGTTGACATTAAGAAATGCATCCAGCCACAGAAACCTTGCAAAATCAGATCAGAACTTGGTGCAGCTCCCTGGCTTACCAGTTTTCAGTCAAACCATTCAATCCATGCCAGCATGGAAAGCTGGCTTTAAAATGACGATGATGAACTCTGGATAATCCATCTAATGTATGCCAGAAGAGAAAATGGACATTAAAAAGTGATGATGATTCCTTGCCTACTAGCAATCTAGATGAGGGTCCCCTCCACCATGCTTCTTGCACACAATTCACAAATACATGTCTTCACTTTAACATTTCAAAAATCTAACAAGAACTCCTTTACATTGTGCTAACATTGACCATGACAGCTCTAAGTTTGTGACTTACAAAGAGTCAACTGCAATTTATAGCACTGTCATTGGAAAAGTTACATTTATATTTCTCTTTCTCTCTCCCTATATATATATATATATATATATATATATATATATGCATATCTACACATGCACATATATGTATACTTATATACACAGCTCATCTACATGTGCATATATGAATACACACACATACACACATATCAATTTGTGCATCGAACTTAACTTGAATGAGATGATTTAATGCTATAAACTGCAGTATATTTTCCTGAGAAATCTTCTCATATAGGTGATAAATGCAAAAAAGCACAAATTATAATGACAGACAAATTTAATCAGCATCGTTTAAGACTACTATATCATGTGACTTCGACATATGCTTATATCTTCAGCAGTAGGTACCTAAACACTGAGTGCTAGACCAAAATTTAATGAAATCTGTCTGGCTGAGTAAAAAGTAAGTAATGTTTTGAAACATGAAATTCATTACAATATATTTCAACAATACGGAAATTTTATTCATCAAAATAAGTTCCATTATAATCAACACATTTTTGCCAATGAGTTACAAGTTTGTTTATTCTGGTAACATAAAAATCTGGAGTTTTGGAGCTGATGAACTCTTTGAACACACTTTCAGCATCAGTTTGAGTTTTGAACTCCTTCTCTTGCAGGAGACCATGAAGGTGCTTGAAAAAGTGGTAGTCAGTAGGAGAAAGGTCTGGGGAATAATCTGGGTGGGGAAGAACTTCGTAGTGAAGTTCACTCAACTTCTGGAGCATCATTAGAGAAACATGTGGTTGAGCATTGTCATGAAGAATGATCGGCCCTCTTCTGTTGACCAGTCTGGGATGGAGGAGTAGCAGCTTTTCATTCATTTTGACAATTTTATGGCAGTTTGTTTCTGCAGTAATGGTTTTTCTGGCTTATAGTGGATGAGTTCAGCACTACACCACCAAATAATCAATATAACCTTCTTTTTGAGAATCTCGGTTTTGGGTAAGGTTTTCAGTGCTTCATTTTGGTCAACCACTGCAAAGAACGTTTTTTTATTATTGTACAGAATCCACTTTTCATTGCAAATTAAATACGGTCGAGAAATGGATTGGTCTGGTTATGGAGAAGAAGCAATGAGCAAATTTCATATCTGTACATTTTTTGATTTTCGTTCAAATCATGTGGTATGCATTTGTCAAGCTATTTTAACTTTCTAATCACGTGCAAATGATGGGAGGCAGTTTTCTGACTAACTCGAAGTTATTTTTGCTAATTCTCGAGTGGTTTTATGTGGATCTTTCTCAGTGATGGTCTTTAATTGACTGACATCGATGACAGATGGGCATCCACTATGCTCACAAACTTCAAGGTTCAGATCTCCACTGTGAAATTGTTTAAACCATTTTTGAACTGACATACTACTGGTCATTTCCTCACCAAATTGATATCGCTAGCAGTTTCAGCTGCTTCGCTTCCTTTTTTGAAGTTGAATAACAAAATTGCTCGACTATCGTGCTTTGACAGTTCCATTTGAGATGATTGTAACATCGGTGATAAAAATATCAATGTTAATTTATCGATGCAAGTCTACAGGGCTTGGACAAAATAATCAAAACACCTTAAAATTTCAAACAAATTTATTTTAATATGAGGTAGGACTACCTTTGGCAGTAATTACACCTTGAATTCTATGAGGTATAGACTCATACAATGTTTGAATTGTTTCCAAAGGAAATTTTGTCCATTCTTCAGCTAAAACAGTCTCCAGTTCTTATAGTGATGATAGTGGAGGATATCAACTCCTTACTTGTTTTTCTAAAATGCACCATAAATGTTCAATATTATTGAGAACTTGGAGACTGTGGTGGCCAGATAAGATGTTCAACTTCACTAAATTGTTCCTCATGCCATTCAGTAACAACTTTAGCTGTGTGAATTGGTGCATTATCATCTTGAAAGACTGCATTTCCCTCCGGAAACAGTTCCACAACCATAGAATGAATTTGATCAGATAAAATGCTTAAATAGACTTGACTATTAATTCTGCTATAAAGGGAAACCATTGGGCTGGCGGATTTCCAAGATACAGCTCCCACAGATCCTCCTCCAACTTTAACAGTTGGAAGAAGGCAGTCTGGGTCAAGTGCTTCTTTTGGCTGTCTCCACACGTATACTCGGTCAGTGTTTGGAAATAAAGTAAAGGATGACTCGTCTGAGAAAAGAACATTCTTCCACTGCTCTAGGGACCGATTCTGTAGGTTTTTACTCCCCTCTAAACATTTTGCAATGTTTGTTTCTGAACGTAGTGGCTTTCTGATTGCAGCCCTCCCATGAAATCCAGATTTGTGCAGCTCCCAGCAAACAGTTTCTGTGGAAACTGGGTTGGTTTACAAGGTGGTCATTATGCTCTGCAGTAATTTTGGGAGCTGTACTTTTGTGATCCTTTCTAACAATTCGCATAAGAGTCTGACGATCCCTGTCTGAAAGTTTTGGTTTTCTTCTGGAGTTTTGTTTCGACGAGGAGTACTCCTTGGTACACCAAACATTTTGGCTGTTTTAGTTATGCTAGCGCCCGCCATATGAGCACCAACAATTTGACCTCTTTGAAAGTTGGATAAATCTGTCATTTTAATGAATTTTAATTACCTCTTTCTGACGATATATGAAAAGAAACATAAATCTTAGCAAAACATATTAAGCAACACTAATAATATATTAAAAAAAGCATAAAATTAAACAAGCTTTTACAAGTTTTATAGAAGTTTCAAAATTACGATGCTATGATGCTAAGTGTTTCCATTATTTTGTCCAACCCCTGTATGTCAATTATTAGACAAATGTAAAAAAATGTTTAAAAAAAAATGAAAACTCTGCAAAAATCCAGTACAAATTCTTCATGGTTCAAAATGTTGCTTATATTTTACTCAACCTGTTATATATGTTTACATATATATATATATATATATATATATATATATATATATATATATATATATATATATATATATATATATATATATATATACATATATATATATATATATATATATATATATATATATATATATATATATACTGACCTCAAACTGAGACCCATCATTGCTGGCCCTGCTTGTGAAACCCACCGTTTGAGCAACTTCCTCAACATCTTACTCAAACCATTTCTAAAATATGTGGAAAGCTTCATCAGGGATGACACATGCTTAACCACCTCCCGAAGTCAATAATTGAAGAAACCTTGTTAGTATCATTCGATGTGGTGAATTTGTACACCAATATCCCACACGATTGTGGTATAGAAGCTTTTTCTAGCCAGAACCTTCTGGCTGGTTAAATACCCAGAAGAGAACCTAGGACGCATCAACCACAGATTCATATTAGCAGCACTCAAATTCATCCTACTGAACAACTATTTCATGTTCAATACAGTTTACTATTGACAAAAATATGCTCCAGTGATTGTGAACCTTGTAATAGGTTACCTAGAGCTTAAAATATACCAATCATCACTACAAAAATATGACACCTCATTTCATTGCTATTTAAAGGAGAACTGGAAGAGGTATTTAGACGATTGCATTATACAAAATAACGACTTTTATTACTTTTATTCCTACCTCAATTCATTTAATTGTATATATCTATTGTTACTTTTCATAAAAAGCCTTTACTTTTTTTGATTCCCAATGTACATTTCGCTTATTTTTCTTCTTACTTTTCCCCTTTATATACATATATATATATATATATATATATATATATATATATATATATATATATATATATATATATATATATATATATATATATATATATATATATATATACTGGGAGAATTCACAAAAACACAAAAGACAAAGACAAGTGGTGTAGACAACAAACAGATGTATTAGTTTGATGCTCAGGAAGGGAAAAAGTGTTTAACGTTTTGAGCCTATACTCTTCCACAGAAAGAAACAAAGAGAGAAAGGAAAGAATGTGTAGTGGCTAGCGATCTATCATGGCGAATGCCGGACAGAGGGGTCACACATGAGAGCTAGGAAGAAGGAGAGATAATAAAGTAGTGATATAAAAATTGATGAAAGTTGGTCAAATAATCCTTATGACATATAAAAGTGAAAATTTTATCATCAATTTTCACTTAGAAAAGAATACATTTTCATCAATATTTTTATGTCATATGAAAGAAAAATTACTTGCCGATTAGATATGATCATTGCAGTATAGTGAAAAAGTGCAAAGTCAATAAAGAGAGTCGTACACTGACACTACTAGTCAAAGTGACATATTCCTCTGAAAATATTTTCAAAGATCATTTCATGCCCAAAACGTTTCTCTTATATTTTTAAGTGCATTGTACAAAAAACAAAAGAAAAAAAATTGGCCAAAGTCAGTCCAGATTGGAGGGAAGGAGTTGGAAAAAAATCATAGATTTTCAAGAATTTGTTTTTTATAACATACCTTGCCGTCATTTCCAAGGCAGTGGTAAAAAGAAAATTGGAAAAATGCCATCAAAATTCAGCTTAAATGGACATCCTGACCCAAAACTCTGCTGCTTATAGCCATTTTTAATAGTCCATTAAAATTTTATTGAAATGGTGTCATGACCCAAAATCTCAGGATTTATTTAGCTTGTATCTGTTATGAATATGCCAAAGCTCAAGTCCTTGTGAGCTGTACTTTTGAATTTAGCTTAGTCTGAAAACACTGTGAAATTGACTGTTTGTTACATGTAACAAAATAGGTTTTACATTAATTTTTTAAAAATGTTCCCAAAACAAAGTTTTGTTTTCAAAAACCTGAAGAAAAAAAAGAAAAAGAAAGGCAACTATTTGTGTAATTCAAAGATTGTTATCACTTTAGTTTCAGAGATATATTACAAAATGGTCAATTATTCATTTAGGCTAATTAGGCAAGATTTTAACAAATTCACTGGCCACCCAAGTTGTCATATCTCCTAAAATATTCATTCAAATTCCACAAATGAGGTATCAAAATGTTTGTTTTTGGATGCTCTCCAAGAAAAAGTACAGTAGAAGTTACATTTAAATATTTAAAAAAAATTCATAGTGGTCCCTATAGAAAATCTATAGAGATAAACTTAAAATATTTTACTTGGATGTTCTGAGGTATTTGAGAGAGAGAGAGTGTGTAATGGAAGATGCTTAAAATATGAACAAACAAAACATTGATGTTGCATTTTGTACTTTCTTTGCATTTTTCTGATTTACTGTGTCTAGTATTTTATTATTTATTCTCTTACCCCTACCCATTTTCCTTTATTCAAAAATTCTTATCGCTCCTTTAAAATTATGGCTTTTAAGTGTTGATTTCTCAGCCCAAGAATTACAGCGTGATGTGCTGCTTGACTGGTCCCCCCTCTCTCTCTCTCTTTATATATATATATATATATATATATATATATATATATATGATGATGATGATGATGATCTTTTCTCCCGCCATGCCTCTGTCTACCCCTCCATCCTCTCTAAATCAGTCCCTCTCTCTCTCTCTCTCGTAGTTTTCCTTAAGGTTTTCAGGTTCTGGGTATATATAAATGAGAAATCCATTCTAAATTATCTCAATCTCTTCTCCGCTGACATACTACGACGAAGTCTCCAAGATGCAGATAAGATAGAGATTTTTATTTATTTACGGCCTCAAACATCTCATACCTTTCGCGCTTTAGTCTGCCCTCTATTATTTATCTTGTTTCTCTCCATGAAATTCAATTGAATTCAGTTTTTGTCTTAAATTCATACTTATTCATTTTCTAAGCTTCCTAAATTCATGCTACGTATATATTCTATTCACCTAGATTTCATTGCTCTTTTAAAAATTACGATTTATGCATTGTTGTCTCTCAAATATTTAAAATCTACGATCAAGAGCCCTATCTCCTCGCTGATGGTACACCCGCCCTCTCCACCGGAAGTGCATTCCTCTGTCATCCTGTCATCCTCGGCTGTCTCCCGGAACCCATCTAGCGGCCTTGGCCATCCTCTCCCCTACCTTTGGGTAGCGCATTAAGTTTGAGTAATGTTTGCAGGTTGTAGGTACTGTTTTGCTTATGAATTCTTCCAATTGCAAGTTTTCTTTTCAGGTACACGACACTGCTTTCCCCCTTCCCAGGCTACAGGCCCACACCCCCAACACCCATACTGTTAGGATTGGCACTCTCAACGTCGGCACGCTGAAAGGTAGATCTGGTGAAATTGTTGAGATGCTTGAACGGAGACGCGTAGATATGTGTTGCATCCAGGAAGTAAGATGGAGAGGAGGTTCTGCGAGGTTCCTCACAGGCAAAGAACACAGGTACAAGATTTTCTGGGCAGGGAACACTGACGGGGTCGGGGGCGTAGGAATACTTCTAGCGGAGAAATGGGTGGATAAGGTAATCGAGGTCGTTAGAGTAAGTGACAGAGTACTTAAGATTAGACTAGTGCTTCATCATAGATTAGCTACTGTCATCTCAGCCTATGCACCTCAGCCGGGGCTACCAGATGGTCTGAAAGACCAATTCTATGACACCCTCTTGCAAACTACCTCGTCGACGAGTGACAGGGACCTTCTCTTTGTGGCTGGAGACTTCAATGGTCATGTCGGACGTCGTGCTGGAGGCTTCCATGGCATACATGGAGGCTATGGCTTCGGTTCCCGCAAAGAGGAGGGAACCAGACTGCTGGAGTTCTGTGATGCAACCGATCTTATGGTCTGCAATACCAACTTCAGGAAACCTGCCAGTCACCTAGTCACCTACCGCTCCGGCAGACACTCTAGCCAAATTGACTACATCCTCGCCAGAAATAGGGAAAGAGGGCGGCTTATAAATGCCAAAACCTACCCAGGCGAAGAATGTACTCCACAACATAGATTAGTAGTTAGCGACTTTGGGATCAAGGCAAAATGGGTGCCCAGAATTAGACAGGCTTGGAGGAGAAGGGTGTGGAAGCTTAAAGACCCTGCAAATGGACAGAGACTTAGAGACAAGTTACTTGAAGCATTTAACGAAATAGAAGGGGATATAGCATCATACAACGTGGAAGACAATTGGAGATTTCTGCGGGACAACCTGTTGAAAGCCACCGACCAGATTTGTGGGTGGTGTAAGGTCCCCTCCCGACCCATAGTAACGTGGTGATGGAACAAGGAGGTAGACAGGGCTATTAGACAAAAGAAACAGGCTTGGAAGGACTGGAAGAACGGTGGTAGCAGGGAATTGTACCAATGTGCCAGAAGGGAGGCTAGGCGACAGGTTTATTTAGCCAGAGGGGAAGCAGATAAGAAAAGATTTGCCAATGTTCTGCACCGTGAGGACCAAAGACTCGAGGTATTTCGTGTTGCAAGACAGTGTAGGAGAGAGAATAGTGATGTTGTAGGAGAGAAATGTGTTCGCATGGATGATGGTACGCTTGCACTAAATGAGGATGCAAAGAAAGAGGTCTGGAGATGCCACTACGATAGATTGCTTAATAAAGAGAATGAATGGGAGGAAGAGAGCCTGCCGTATGTCGACCCAATAGAGGGACCAGCTATCCGAGTTGATAGTACCGGGGTAGATAAAGCAATTAAGAGTATGAAGACCGGGAAAGCTCCCGGCCCATCAGGAATCACTGCAGAAATGCTCAAAATATCTGGCAGTGTTGGCTATAGCCTAGTCACCCGTATTACGAACCAGGTGATACACGAAGGAGTCATACGCAATGACTGGTGTAGCAGCATCATAGTCAACTGCTACAAAGGTAAAGGTGACGCTTTAGATACAAATAATTACAGAGGCATCAAGCTGTTAGATCAGGTTATGAAAGTTACAGAGAGGGTCATAGCCCAACTAATTAGAGAGCGAATCAATTTAGATGAGACGCAGTTTGGGTTCGTGCCAGGTAAAAGCACTACTGATGCCTTATTTCTAGTGAGACAGCTGCAGGAGAAATACCTAGCTAAGGATAAACCTCTGTACCTGGCTTTCGTTGACATGGAGAAAGCTTTTGACAGGGTCCCCCAATCCCTTATCTGGTGGTCAATGAGGAAACTTGGGATAGAAGAATGGTTAGTGAGAGCTGTGCGAGCCATGTACAGAGATGCTGCCAGTAAGGTGAGGGTTGGAAATGAGTACAGCAATGAATCCCGGGTAGAGGTAGGGGTCCACCAAGGTTCCGTCCTCAGCCCCGTCTTATTTATCATAGTCCTCCAGGCAATCACAGAGGAGTTCAAGACAGGTTGCCCCTGGGAGCTCCTCTATGCTGATGACCTTGCCCTAATTGCGGAGTCACTATCAGAACTAGAGAAGTTTCAGGTGTTGAAGTAAGGTCTAGAATTGAAGGGCCTTAGAGTCAACCCAGCTAAATCCAAAATCCTAATAAGTAGGAAGGTAGATAAAATACAAACCCCTTCAGGTAGATGGCCCTGCTCAGTATGTAGAAAAGGAGTAGGTAGTAACTCTATAAGATGTACCCGGTGCAAGCTATGGACACATAAGAGGTGCAGCAATATCAAAGGCAGATTAACTATGAAGTTAGTTTTTGTTTGTGGCAGATGTTCAGGTGCAATAAAGATTGTAAACAAACAGGAAACAACTTCTATCTCATTCCAGGCAGAAAAACTAGAGGTAGTCGATAGCTTCCGCTATCTGGGCGACCAAGTTAGTAGTGGGGGTGGGTGCGCTGAAAGTGTAGCTGCTAGAATAAAAATAGCCTGGGCAAAGTTTAGAGAGCTCTTACCCCTGCTGGCGACAAAGGGACTCTCACTCAGAGTAAAAGGCAGACTGTATGACGCATGCGTACGAACAGCCATGCTACATGGCAGTGAAACATGGGCTGTAACTGCTGAGGACATACGTAAGCTCGCAAGGAATGAAGCCAGTATGCTCCGTTGGATGTGTAATGTCAATGTGAATACCCGTCAGAGTGTAAGTATCTTGAGAGAAAAGCTGAACATTAGAAGCATCAGTTGTGGTGTGCAAGAGAGACGATTGCGCTGGTATGGACATGTGGTGAGAATGGATGAGGATAGCTGCGTGAAAAAGTGCCACACCCTAACAGTTGAGGGAACCCGTGGAAGAGGTAGGCCCAGGAAGACCTGGGCTGAGGTGGTGAGGCAAGACCTTCGTACATTGGGCCTCACCGAGGCGATGACTACTGAACGAGACCTTTGGAAATGTGTTGTGCGTGAGAAGACCCGGCAAGCCAAGTAAGATCGTTGCCAGTGCCCCTGGACTGGCTCTTGTGCGGGTGGCACATGAGATGCACCATTTTGAGCGTGGCCGTTGCCAGTACTGCCTGACTGGCTCCCGTAGGATTTTCGAGTGAGATCGTTGCCAGTGCCCCCGGACTGGCTTGTGCGGGTGGCACATAAAAGACACCATTTCGAGCGTGGCCGTTTTCGTGCGGGTGACACGTAAAAGCACCCACTACACTCTCTGAGTGGTTGGCGTTAGGAAGGGCATCCAGCTGTAGAAACTCTGCCAAATTAGATTGGAGCCTGGTGTTGCCATCCGGTTTCACCAGTCCTCAGTCAAATCGTCCAACCCATGCTAGCATGGAAAGCGGACGTTAAACGATGATGATGATGATGATGATGATGTACTGCTCTTGATAATTTCACCATGATAATACTTGTTCATGGGTTCCTGTTTTTGCAAAGACAAGTTCCTATGATTAATGTTAAATTATTTTTTACAATATTATTTTGCATCATGGACTATTTGTAGAAATTGTTCCTATCAGTATTTATCATTTTCTTTGTAGATAATGGAATTTAACTCGTTATATTTGAAATACTTCTTCCTTGTACAAAGCTTCTGTTGTAAGTAGCAATATGTTTCTTGTATAAACATTTTTATTCAGAATTTTTAATTGTCATAAATTTGTATCCACTGTAGAATTTAATCTTAACTATTGCTGTTTAATCCTAAGGCCAGTGCTGATAAATTATGTTTAAAGGTGTTGCATATGTTGATATTTCATATTGTTTTTGCAGCTTCATTTTCCTTTTTTAAGGTGATAAGTTGTGATTTGAGGTGAATTTGGCTGCTATTTCTAGCAGATTGATTTGAACCTGACTGCCTACATCTATTTTCATAGCTACTATATATTGGCACAGTTATGGGTGTGTGACTTAAGACTTAAGGGCCGACATGGCTAAGAAGTTTGTGTTCCAACCATGTAGCTTTGGGTTCAGTGTCACTGCATGAAACCTTGAGCAAGTAAGTTCTACTATAGCTCCAGATCAACCAAAGTCTTGTGAGTAGATTTGGCAGATATAACTGAAAGAAGCCCATCATATATATATATATGAAAAAATACAAAATGGGAATAGAGGGCAAAACATCCAGACAGTTATGTGATACAAAAAAAGGACAACAAAACATCTAGATAGACGATACAAAGAAAACAAGGACAGATCATTCGGGCTTTTCTATCCTCAGTCGAGTTCCAGATTATCTTTGCAATTTCGTGTGTGTATATATCTATATATATCTCTGTGTGTGTATGAATATATATGTATATATATATGTGTGTGTGTGTGTGTATATATATATATGTGTGTGTATGTGTGTATATATATATGTATATATATGTGTATATATATCTATATGTGTATATATATATGTATATATATATATATATATATATATATATATATATATATATATATATATATATATATATATATACCTATATATATATGTATATATATGTATATATTTATATATATATATGTATGTATATATATATGTATATATATCTGTATATATGTGTATATATATGTGTATATATATGTGTATATATATGTGTATATATGTATGTATATATATGTGTATATATATATATGTATATATATGTGTATATATATATATGTATATATATGTGTATATATATATATATATGTATATATATATGTGTATATATATATATATATATGTATATATATGTGTGTGTGTATATATATATATATATATATATATATATATATATATGTATATATATGTATGTATATGTAGAATAATAATAAATGGAGCAAAAGGCATATAAACAATAAGTTCCTTTAATTCCTACATATGTTTCAAAATATATGTGCACCCTACTCCAAAGAAGTAAGAGGTGCTGGAATTGCACATATATTCATCGTCAGGGAACCAACATACAAAAGCAAGACATATGCTAAATGTTAAGGTTACGTATGTGTTATAACATTATATAGCTAAGTAAGTGACCGTTAGAAACAAGAACGCTGGTTTACATAGAGTTATTAAGGGAGAGAGGCTGTGAACGTTAAACTAAAATTTTAAATTAAAAGATTACATAAGGGAAAGGCATAATGGACCACAGTAAAATCCAGAAATCAAAAGTTTAAAAAAAAAAAAGGTTGGAAACTTAATCGAGAGAAGGAGGAAGGGAGAGAATCCAATGAATTCGTCATATATAATTATTTCTCCTTATGTAAACAAATAATTATACTGAGTTGAAACTAAGCGAAGATTGTAAATATAATAAATAAAACATCATTGTATTATATTAAGATATGGATATAAACCCAAATAAATGGTAAAACAAGGTACAAGATATTTTGTTGAGAAATAATAATAATAATAATAATATACATGCTTACTAGGACAAGGTCGGAAATATTTAATTAAAGTTACTATTATGGTCCAAACACAACTAATGTAGCATTACTGGGAAGGATTTACTGAACCAACTATAGAAGGGGAAAAAAGTAAAAACAACTGGCGATGGAGACAGAAATAAATATTATTTAAGATAGTATTAAAAGATATTATTCCTGTAATTGTTATCATTATTATTATAATAAATTTTAAAATAAATTAAATATTATCATTATTACTATTATTATTATTGTCTAAAGTTAAAGGTAGATACTAATCTGGTTGAATGAACATACCACTTGTAAGGCGGACGTCCACTAGAGAGAATGTCAAGGTGAAAAAATAAAAATAATAATAATAATAACTAAAAACTAAAACTAGTAAGAAGGATGAAACTAACGATAAGAAATAAAGGTATGTTTCCTCCAATGCTGGCAACGATATGCTCTCTGTGTTATCTGGTTTACTAAATAATTCTTGGAGAACATAATATGGAAAAGCTCCAAGTTACAAAGAGGACAAAAATCCTTACCTTTGTCGTGGGGAATTGAGGTAGCCAGTATTGATCATTTCAAAGAGAATTGTTTATTGCAATCTTTCAGTTTCCAGATTAATTTACTTAGGCCAGTATAATTAACTCTATTCCTATCCCTAAAAGAAGAATAATGATTGGATATTCTCTTGGAGACCTGCGTCGATGAGCTACCTACATAAAACGAGACGTCTGTGTTAGTCATTACCTTACATTGATAAACCACATTCTTGGTCTTGGCATTCGCACTTAAAAACTTAATTCTATTAGAATTAGATTCCGAGATACTAATCTTGTTGTTACAGAGATTGCTATATTTACTAATATTGTGCATATTACCTATATTTTTTTACCTAAATTACTATTGCCATCATATGAGTGTGTTAAATTACTGGAGAAATTATTATTGTTATAAACATTACTATTATTATCATCATAATTAGGATGGCTGACTACAGATGAATCTAAAAGTCTAAAATTATGGGAAGATATTATCTGTAACAAATTTTTAGTATTAGAAAACCCAAATCTAACCTTATGTGTGTTGATTATTGGGTAATAGTGAGAACCCCTAGGAAAGTTCCTATTCACTGCGTCTTGGGACTGCCAGACCAAATTGGATTTAACTTGTTTCCCGAACAGGAGGATGAGCCAGATATTATCATCAGATCTAGTTACAGTGTTAGTGTAGTTGAATAAATTAAGTTTTTTGTTTTTATTAAGGTGTTTAGAGCCAGTTAGGCCTCCTCCCTTATGTGAATGATTATAGGCATGTGCCACTTTCTCAGTGATTTCTGTATTTTACTGTGGTCCATTATGCCTTCCCCTTATTTAATCTTTTAATTTAAACTTTTAGTATAGCGTTCACAGCCTCTCTCCCTTAATAACTCTATGTAAACCAGCGTTCTTGTTTCTAACAGTCACTTAGCTATATAGTGTTATAACTCATATGTAACCTTAACATTTAGCATGTCTTGCTTTTGTCTGTTGGTTCCCTGACGATGAATATATGTGCTTTGCCTGGGATTAAGTTAGGATTATTTAGCTAATCAAGTTCTTTATTTCAAATCAAACTAAGTAACATCAATGTCATATTTGAGTGAAATCCCTTGAAATTAGTAAACTTTTGGCTGAAAATGAGTTGCAGACAACTTGATTGGGAAATCTCATAAGGAATCGGTTTATCGATTGTATACACTCATCGATTTTTTTGGGGTTTTTTTTTTTTTTTGGTTTTGGAGAACTTAAAACATTCTAAGATCCCATGAATCCTAAGTAATGCTGGCATCAAGTTTGAGCAAAATACATCAAATTTGGTAAAAGTTATGGTTGAAAATGGGGTGTAGCGAATTTTATTGGGAAATCCTATAAGGAATCGGTTTATCGATTTTTTTAAAATCCTGATTAAATGGAAGACCCCATAAGGAATCCATTTATTGATTTTTCACCCCAAATAGGACTTAACCAAACTCAACATTGCTGATTCAAAAACATCTGTATTTATACTTTAAAGTTGGTTTTCACACCCAACTTAGTTCTGCAGAATCAGTGTCACGATGGGAGTGCATGGGTTGGGAGTTTGATCGGCAGAGGTGATCAGGTTGCACATGCCAGCCCTTTGAAAACACCCCCATCATCTAACACCCCCTTTGCCCATCGCTTGGGAACCTTTCCAGCAAGGAAAATAGAATGCCCAAAAGGGCTCCCGATCCTCTGAAACTACAGAAAAGAATATATATATATATATATATATATATACACAGCTGGATGCCCTTCCTAACGTTTGCGTTAGGATGGGCATCCAGCTGTAGAAACTCTGCCAGATGAGATTGGAGCCTGGTGCAGCCATCTGGTTCACCAGTCCTCAATCAAATCGTCCATCCCATGCTAGCATTGAAAGTGGACATTAAACGATGATGACAATGATGATGATGATGGTACACACATACACACACGTACATACATGCACCTATTGCATACATATTTTTTGTATGCATACATGTTTGTGTGGGTGTGTGTGTGTTGCCCATATATCGACAAAACACTTAATAAAAGTCTTAAAAACTTACTCGTCGCTAGAAGGGGACTTAACTCCTGTTGTAAACAATGGTGGATTTCTCCGACTTGAAAATTGTTAAAAGTTTTGGTTGAAAATTTATTTGTACCACTATTCGCTGGTGCCTTTGGGTAAAATAAGTTGACAAAAATACAGCTAGGGTCATAACAAATGTCCTCCTAAAATTGGTGGCGACATGCGTGCTAATTTGTGGACGTGCATAAATTACATTCACGTACACACACACACACACATCCTGCCTTTTATATATATACAGATAACTACTCTGGGAACTTTTTGATACCGCTCCCTACCTTTTAATATTCTCATTGTCTTTAAGGCAGTGAACTGGCAGAATCATTAGCACACTGGGCAAGATGTTTAGTGGCATTTTGTCTGGCTTTATATTCTCAGTTCAGATTCCACTGAGGTTGAGATTTGCCTTTCATCTTTTTCAGGTCAATAAAATGAGTACTAGTTGAGCACTGGGGTCAATGTGATCAACTTATCCCCCATCCCCCGAAATTCCTGGCCTTGTACCAAAATTTGAAATCAATATTTTCATTATCTTCTTCATTATTCTGTCCACTGTTAGTATTCATGCAACTTTTGCCCAATTAAATATATTAAATAAAATCTTTTAGATTTTAAAACTAAATGTAAATACAAATACAGATTTCACAGAAAATAGAACAAAATGGTAATCATCCGTGTTACTTATATGAAGTTCAGGAACCGAATATCTCTTCATATTTGAATGTCTGATTTCACATCCTAAACTAGGTGTGTGCTTCCGATTGACATGATATCGTTATAATATTTAAGTCATTGACAGAAAGTCGACGCCTTAGGCATCATCTATGATACATGGGTGTGATTCCTATTCTCTCTGAAATATTCCCTGTACATCTATTCACATCTAATTTTAAATTATACTTTAAAAGAAATTTTTCAATTAATCCTCATAATTTTAATTTATTTCAAGTTGTTGTTCTTGCATAAGAAAAATTACACCTTGGAATAACAAGGTAGTTATTAAATGATATGTATATGTGTTTTATATTTTCATTTCCTTCAGTTTCTCTTGGACTAATTGAGGGCGGTAGAAAATTTACCAGGAAGAATCAACCAGTAACTTTTGAATGTCCTGTTGAAAAGCAAGATTTTAAAAACTGGCAAATTGATAGAGCAATCATTAACGGAAATGCTAACGCTTCAAACTGGAAAGCGAATGTGCCTCCTAGCAATGTCACCATCATAAACATCACACCTCTTTCAATTTTTGATGTAACAGTTGTTTGTGAAATCACCAATGATAAGATAAGATTTTATGCAACACCATTATTCAGTAAGTACAAATATAAATCATTTGTATGTATTTTCCTGTCAATATTAATCTATTATGACCATGAAGAAAATATATTTCTATAAACACTAACTTTGAGTTACAGCCAATTCACAAAATGTTGTAACAAACAAATACTGCCAATAATGCCTTGAAAGAATGTTCATTTTAAAACATGATGATGATGATGATTTTTCTTCTCTGTAAGTATTTTATCCTATATATGTTGTTCTATCAGTATTTACGTGTTGAAAAATATATCTTTCTACTTGTACTACAATACATTTCAGTGCTACAAAAACAAACTTGTTTGTTTACATATGACAAAATCTATATTACATCTAGCGTTTCTGGATGTCTTTATAAGTTCTAAAATGCAGAAGAATTTTTCAGTAAACCAGTTTAACCTAATGGTAAAGCACTTGACTGGAAATTAAAGGGATGTGAGTTCGATTCTCATGGCTGGCTGCTGACAGATTTTTCTGCTCTGTAAGGATTTTATCTGATATATGCTGTTCAGTCAGTATTTACATGTTGAAAAGAATATATCTTCCTACTTGTACTACAATACATTTCAGCACTTCAAAAACAAACTTGTTTGTTTATATATGGCTACCAATAATATTTTAATGTTTATAACTTTCCTCCTTATATTATTCCAGTGTTACTGAAATAGCAATATTATGGCTGAGCTGGCAGAATTGTTACTGAGGTGTGAAAAGTTCTTAGCAGTATTTCTTTTGATTTTATGTTCTGAGTTCAAATGCTGCTGGAGTCAGTTTTGCCTTTAATTCTTTTGGCATCGATAAAATAAGTATCAATTGAACACTGGGGTCGATTTAATTGACTTTACTCCCTTGAAATTGATGGCCTTGTGCCAAAACTTGAAATCAGTTTTATCGCTGAGATTAAATGTTTGATTTCAGAAGAGAGATTTAGTTGTTAGCAAGTGATTCATAAATTATTCTTGGTTTGATGAAATTAACAAAATTATTAATTGTTCTAAAAAGCTGAGAAGTCATCATCATCATCTTCATGTCTTAAAATGAACATTCTTTCAATGCATTAACCTCATGTTTAGTGTGTATACTGGTTGGATTTCTGATTGTCATCAGAAACATTATTCTTGAATATGCACACATGCACATACACACAAGTATATATTATCATCATCATCATCACCATCATTGTTGTCATCGTTTAACATCAATTTTCCATGTCGGTATGGATGAGATGGTTTGACTGGAGCTGGCATGGCCAGGAGCTGTACCAGGCTCCATTGACTGTTCTGTAGGTTGATAAGGCTGAGATGTTGGAGAGGGTGAGGGGAAAGGGCCCCTCACAGACAAACATTGCCAAGATGGTTTTAGGATATCAGTTCTGCTGTGGTGAGTGAGTCTTCTTGAGTGCTGCAAAGCACCAGATATCTAGGTCCTTTGTCATCTTTGTAAGGCTCGGTGTCTTAAGATTGACCTTTGATACTTCATCCCATGTCTTCCTTGGTCTGCCTCTTCTGCAAGTTCCATCCACTTTAAGTGATTGGCTCTTCTTTATGCAACTGTCCTCATCTATATACATCACTCGACCAAACCAGTGCAGTATTCTCTCTTGCACACTGCATCATTCCTCTTATGTCTTACTTTTCACTAAATACACTACAGCTTTGTCACATATGTTCACTGACATTGCACATCATACTGAACTTGTCTTTGCATGTGCTCTACATTCAGGGACCATGTCTCACTGTCACGTAGCATTGCTGTTTGTGCACAGGCATCACACAACCTTCCTTTCACTCAGAAAGAGAGACCTTTAATTGCCACTTGAGGTAAAAGATCTCTGAACTTTTCCCATCTTATACTAGAAATTTCATTTCCTCCTCCACTGAAAGTTATTTCATTTCATTCATTTTTTTCATTTTATCTAGTTTCAGCTCATGAGCTGTGGCCATGCTAGGGCACCGCCATTTGGTGTTGCTACATAATTTTACTTCACGAATTTTACTTCAGGAATTGACATATGGTGCATGAGAGAATTTGATGGAGCTGCACTCAGCTGCACTTCCTGCCGCGAAGTTGGTTCATCTGGGACACTTGACAGTAAGAGGTCCAGCTTTATTTTGAAGATACCTACATCCACCCCATGCAGGTCTCTGAGGTCTTTCGGGAGGATATTGAAAAGCTGTGGACCTCTGAAGCCCAGGCTATTGCAGTATCTTGTCCTACATCTTGATGGCAAATTTGGAGTCCTTGGCACTATGCAGTGGCATCCAGTTCTTTTATTTGTGTAACTTTCGATGTCAAAGTTTGGGACAAGTCCTTCTAGGATCTTCCAGATGTATATTATGGCATATCTTTCTCGCCTACGCTCTGAGGAATAGGTCACTTAGCTAGCAGAAATTGCCCAGTACCTTTAGAGCACTTCTTGGGCATTTGTGAAAATCCATTTCCTGTATACGCAGGAGTGGCTGTGTGATTAGTAGCTTGCTTACCAACCACATGGTTCTGGATTCAGTCCCACTGCATGGCACCTTTGGCAAGTGTCTTCTACTATAACCTCAGGCCGGCCAAAGCCTTGTGAGTGGATTTGGTAGTCGGAAACTGAAAGAAGCCCGTCGTATATATATGTATATGTATATATATATATATATATATATATATATATATATATATATATATATATATATATATATATATATGTATATGTATGTGTGTGTATATGTTTGTCTGTCTGTGTTTGTCCCCCCAACATCGCTTGACAACCGATGCTGGTGTGTTTACGTCCCCATAACTAAGAAGTTCGGCAAAAGAGACCGATAGAATAAGTACTAGGCTTACAAAGAATAAGTCCTAGGGTCGATTTGCTCGACTAAAGGCAGTGCTCAAATGACTGAAACAAGTAAAAGAGTAAAAGAATATACTTGTAGACTTTATGATTTCTATGCATTTTCCACAAACAAACACTACTTTCTCTGTTAACCTTACTACTGTTGCACTGCACCTCTTGTGTATCCATTGCTTGCCCTGAATACACTGAAATGAATTTCTGCTGACACCATTCTTACATACTGAGAAAAACCATTTACCTGAAGTGAGTAGGGTCCTGTTTGTTTTCTTGCTTACTAGGACTTTTGTCTTTGCTAAGTTAACTTCAAGGCTCTTCGTTTCCAGGCTTTGTTGCCACACCTGAAACTTTTTTCTAGTTTTCTTACAGATTCTGCTGTAGGAGCAAGATAATTTACATATAGTAGTTCTCATTGGCTTCCAGTCTTAAATTCCTCTGTTATGATCTGGAAGACAATTCTAAATAGGAGGTGGCTGAGGATTGAGCCTTGATGAACACGTACCCCTACCCTAAATTTATCACTGTGCTCATGACTAACCCAAACTTTATTTATAGCAACCCTGTACAAGACTTGTACAACTTTTCACAAGCCATCTATCTATCCTTAGCTTCCTTAAAGACCACCATATTACAGAGCAGGGTGCTCTGTTGAATGCTTTCTCCAGATCAACTAATGCCAAGTACAACAGCTTATTCTTAGCTTAATATTACTCTTGTACTTGCCTGACTTTGAAAAATGACATCAGTAGTGCTTCTCCGCATTACAGTGCCAAACTGCATTTCATCTAGCTTAATTTTGTTTCTAATTAATTGGGCTATTATTCTCTCCATAACTTTCATCACTTTGTCCAGCAATTTGAGGCCTCTATAATTAATTCTATCTAATGCATTTCATTTACTCTTTTAGTAACTGATTATGATACTGGTATATCAGTCATCAGGGATTATACCTTCCTGAATAACCTGATTGACTAAACAGTTTCTAGACTGTATCCTACTTTATAGATATTTTAAGCATCTCAACAGTGACTCCTGATGAACCAGGGGTTTTTCCAGTCTCCATATCTTTAATTACATTATTTATCATACTGCTGTCCATATGAATAGTTGGCCCCTCTGTTAGGTTCACATGGTGAGGAGACTCCTTTTTTCTATTTTTTCTGCACATTTAATAGCCCTTCACAGTAGCTCTTCCACACATTTTTCTTTTCCATTATCTATCTGTACACATTTTTCTCCCACAACATTTCAATTCTCTCTGACACACTGTGTAGCAATCTGCAACATCTCAAGTCTCTGATCTTCCTACTGTAACATATTGGCAAACCTCTTCCTATCTGCTTCTACCGTAGCTAAATAAATCTGGTAACTTGCTTCCCTTTTAGCTACCTAATATGGTTCTTTGCTACCATCCCTTTTCCACTCTTTCCAAACCCATTTCTTCTCTTTTATAGCCCTGTCGACCTCATTGTTCCACCACCATATCACCTTCGATCTGGCAGAAGCTTTGCTCCAACCACAAATCATCATCATCATCATTTAACATCTGTTCTCCATGCTGGCATGGGTTGGATATTTGACAGGTGGCTTGGCAGAAGATTGCATCAGGCTTCACTGCCTGTTTTGGCAGGGTTTTTATGACTGGATGCCTTTCCTAACACCAACCAACTTATAAAATGAACTGAATGATTGAAGAAACAAAAGAAAGAGGCATTCAATGCATTTGACTAGGAACACGTATGTTAGTATTTAATAACAGTTTGATTTGACTCCATGGAACATAAAGTTTTGTAGTCTTGTCATATGAACCTAGCTCCTCAGACTTAGGTAATCAAATATATATATATATATATATATATATATATATATATATATATATATATATATATATATACATATATATATATATATATATATATATATATATATATATATATATATATATATATATATATAATATAATATAATATATATATATATATATATATATATATATATATATAGAGAGAGAGAGAGAGAGAGAGAGAGAGAGAGTTGAAAAATGTTGTTATAGGTATAAATATGCCATAAACAAGTATTAAAAAATGGAGAAAAAAGATGTTGAATCAAAATTAGATTTAATGCAAAATTGGATTCAATACATATGCACATTTTGAAAGACAATAAAAATATGTAAGAAAAATATTATAATCATAGTAATTATAATTAAATTTATGCATTGTCATTCTTATCAGTATGAGGAATTTTTGGAAGAACATCAAAAAAGTTTAATAAAATAAAAAATAATTTTTTTTTTAAATAAAGTAAAATAAAATAAAATAAGATACAAAAAGGGAGAATACAGATGGGGTAATAGGGAAAAATAAGATATTTACAAACAAGTTGTAAAAGCGTGAAATTATAATAGTAATCGTGAGAGAGAGACGAAAAATAAAGACATATCAATGTGTATGCAAGTCTATATGAGCAGTAAACTATAACATAAAAATAAAAATTTAATGGATATGTTTAAAGAAATAGTAATAGGTCGAGACAAAGCATAATGTCTTTGTAAACAAAGCCACATGTATCTAGTAGAATATAATGTAAACAAAGCCACATGTATCTAGTAGAATATAACGCAACCGGTTCACTAGAAGAAAAAAGCCATAGAGAATTATACGTATACATATTAATATTGAAAAATGAAAAAATATATATATTACAAGAGGCTTAAAGCTGAGAGACAAGACTATGTTTGAAAATGATACAATATTTAAGTAAAAAAGTACATACAAGCAGAAAAATGCCCCAAAAAGAAAATTTAACAAAGAGAAGCAACGATCACAGACAGGACAGGCTAGTGTACTCAAAAGAGTTCTCTTACTCAAAAACTAGCCCAGGGTTGGGGAGCCAATCATAAAAGAATAAGCAAAAAAACGAATATATAAAGGAGAAAATTATTATTAATTTACAAGTTATTGAAAAACGTATACACTTAAATCAAGGATATACAGTCTTACATAGATACATACATGCACACACACACGTGCATACACTTACACATACAAGAGTGCATGTGTAAGAGAAGATACAAATAAAATAATAACGGAGTACGTATTCACATAAGACATATATATATATAGAAATATATATATATATATATATATATATATATATATATATATATATATATATATATATATTCTTTTATTTGCTTCAGTCATTTGACTGCAGCCATGTTGGAGCACCACCTTTAGTTGAGTAAATCGACCCCAGGACTTATTCTTTGTAAGCCTAGTACTTATTCTATAGGTCTCTCTTTCTGAACTGCTAAGTGACGGGGACGTTAACACACCAGCGTCGGTTGTCAAGTGATGTTGGGGGACAAACACAGACACACAAACATATACATACATATATACATATATTTATATATATACGACGGGCTTCTTTCAGTTTCCATCTACTAAATCCACTCACAAGGCTTTGGTCGGCCTGAGAATATAGTAGAAGACACTTGCCCAAGGTGCCACACAGTGGGACTGAACTCTGAACCATGTGGTTGGTAAACAAAGCTACTTACCAGACAGCCACATACACACACTTACATGCACATACATACACACACACACATTTATATAAATAAATATATGTGCACACACATATATACATACATATATATATATATATATATATATATATATATATATATATATATATATATATATATATATATATATATATATATATATATATATATATATAAACTAGCAGTATAGCCCGGTGTTGCCTGAGATTAAGCTAGGATTATGAAGTGATCAAGTGCTTTATTTCAAACCAAAATAAGTAACATTGACATCAGATTTGAGCGAAATCTGTTGAAATTGGTTGGCTGAAAATGGTTTGCTGGCAATTTGATTGTGAAAGCCCATAAGGAATCAGTTTATTGGTTATTTCCACTCATTGACTGCTTTTTTTAAAGTTGCATTAGAGATCTGCATAAGAGAAGGTTGATCTGAAGATTTGCATTGGGGTTCTGGATTGGAACAACTTATGAAAACTTACCACAACCTTAACCAAAAAATAAGGGGCCTGTCCCTCTAGGTTACGTCTATGAGCAACTTAGCCAATCACTGATATCAGCCGAGTGAGCATTGTTGTTGGAAAAGTCAGCATTGTCCAATAAAAAAGAGGAAGAGTATATAAGTCATATTGCCATGGTTTGAGAATATGTCTGGCCAATGTTTCCGGATCACTGTTTATAACCACATCGGCTACAATGACAACTTGTCTATAAAACTTTGCTATAGACAACATTGCATGTTCTGCCCTGAGGAGCATACACAAAAAGAGCGTTTCTACTACCCACATGGGAGCAGGCCACATAAAGTTGCCCATGTGAAAAGCATGGATCCCCCAAATGGATGTCTGCCACCGATAGTGTTTGGCCTTGGGATTTGTTGATGGACATGGCAAAGCATGGTTTCACAGGGAACTGCGATCTGCGGAAGTGAAATGGTATGTCTGACCCCGAGGAATAAAAGTACATCCTTGAAATAAAAACATTTTCACCTCTCCCGCGCTCTGTAACAACGGTGGCCTCAATCAAGTGGTGCATCAGGGACTTAACTACTAAGCAGGTCTCGTTGCACTGTTTAGGCGGAAGCAAGTTTTTGATTAGCATAATTGGGCATCCAACACTTAGCCTAAGAATGTGAGGTGGAAGCCCTGCTGGCTCCAATGAGTTGAGAAACTCGATAGGGTAATTGACAATGTCTTGGGGTCACAGGTCTGGTCAATCGATTTGTAGATGCGCTCCTCACCCGGAATTCGGCTTATGAGCTGGTCATTGATAACACTGACAGCTACATTTTTAGGAGCCAGGATGGTTCTTTCACTGAACCAATTGATGTCTGCATAGTTACTTTCCAGATTGGGGAACACTGTTTCCAAAAGATCAGAAGGGCTGTCCACTGTGTTGCACAGTTCAGAGATGGATATGTTGCCCTTATCATTCTTAGGAACCTTCCCTTCTCCAAGGGCTAAAATGTCTTCAGCAAATGCTGCAGACGTGCTATCACCAAGCAAGTGCGCACGCATGTTTGTGCTTAGGCTTAACGTCTTAACCTGGGGCCACAATGTGGATGACTTAAGGCATGCGCGCACTTCATCATCCCTGGTCCCTTTAGGGATGACAGGAAGGGTTTGTCGGGAATCTCATGAAAGCAATAGAGTTACACCACCCATAGAAGCTGTAGAATCCCTGATATCTTTCAGTGACTGGTCCAGTGCCTCAAGGGCACCCTTATTGGCCATTGTGCATTCGTCCCATACAATGAGACGGCACTGTCTAAGAACTACAGCTTCCTCTGAATTTTTGCTAATGTTGCAAGTAGGAACCTCGGCCCTAACCAAATCCAAAGGCAGCTTGAATGCCAAGTGTGCCGTCCTACCTCTTGGCAATAACGTAGCAGCGATTCCCGAGGAGGCAACAGCTAGTGCAATTTGTTTCTCGCGACAAATCTTAGCAAGTATTAATCGTGTTACAAAGGATTTGCTGGTACCTCCAGGAGTATCGAGGAAAAAAATGCTGCCCACCTGTTTTTCAACGGCACTGACTACAGTTTCGTATGCCAGCCTCTGAATAGCGAGCAATTTCAGTTCATTTACTCTCAGGTACTCCGCAAGGCTATCAGCATCATACGACAACTCCAGAAGTAACTTTGGTGCAAGTGTGTTAACGTCCTGTCGCAATGAGGAAAGCAAACCAAATGTGTTCAATGCTGCCCCACCCATTTTGAGCAGGGCATCCTCAATTTCAATCAGCGCATTATTGTAGATCAGGTCATTGTATCCAATGTCAGCATTAGGGCACTGTTGCTCTGCCATCCAAAGGAAGTCCTCGGACATAGGGTCCCTGTACTTCACCCACAAAAAAGCTGGATTGAACAACCCACATTTTTGGAGCAAAATAGCGAAGGCTTGCCGTAGGCTTTTGGGTGAGTTTAGCAAAGCCCCTTCAGCCAAAGTAGAATCCCATTGTGAGTCATTCTCCAAAAGCCCACACTGAAAGCAGGCTGCCCGAAATGTATCATAACACACATTGTCAACAGTTCTGATATCCCGGAAGCTTTCTGGACCGACAACTTCATGAAGAAGGAGTCACAAGTAAAAACACTCCTGCTGGCTTGGGTGCACCGTGTATAGCCTCCTGAGGCAATCCGAAAACTTAATGCCTGGATACCCATCTACGTCAACCCCCCGACTGTCTTCGCGTCCAAACGTTTTTATCCCACACAAAGTAGGATGGCAGTTGCAGATAAATAAGACACTTTGCAAATATGTCAGTTTGACACAACTTAAAGAAACCAGTAAGAGTTGTCTCCTTCGGCAGGGCAGCCAATTGGGCAGCATTATGCTCAGAAAAGTATACACGCTGACCATTCTCCAAATGAACAGTCAGCTGCATGATTGCTGGATACCTTTGGTGGAGGGAGAAACTGAAGATATGCCAAAAAGTCTCATTGCTGCTGATGTACCGCCCCGACAGGTACTCAGAAACTTAATCTCTTCCACTGGTACTTTGAAGGCCAAATACGGCAGCATCGGAGCCTTTGTTAATGTACTTACAAATTTACTTTATAGCTTTAACGGAACTGCAAAATTCAACATTTATATGGGCGTTAAAAATCTTCAAGAGAAGCAGGCAGTAAGGGACAACCCACCGATTGTCGACTTTACTGTTCTGGTGAAGCCACTGTTCTCAGGCTGTCTCCGTCTGTACAGGGGGTACCCATCTCCATTAGTCCGTGTCTCATCAACAAATTGCTTAGGGAATCCCTTACTACATGACCCATTCTGTAGGCACGCATGATGGCCATCAACACCCATCCCACACAGACCATGAATCATGTTCATGCTGACAATGTCATATAACTCATGGTCGATGACAGGGTTAGGAATCTCAGCTGAGATGATTGCATCAACGTCATTAGATTTGATTTTTGTCGCTAGCCAAATCAGAATGTGACCATGTGGATTTTCTCTCTTCTGCCATTCTACGGTGTACATGTCGCACTTGACTGGCCCAAAATTCTGCCCTTTTTTGACTAATGACATCAACTTGGCCAACTTTAGCTGGAACACTCGAGCAAGTAGGTCATGCCTGTGGGCAGGTTGTTGCCCAGGGTAAAGTTCACAGGTTATTTCCACCCACCTTGGGTTGCATGTGAACGTAATAAACAGGTCTGGACGACCATAATTTCGGACGTACGTCATTGCGTCTTGGGTTCATTTGTGCATGTACCTGGGTCCCCCCGTGTAGCTGGAGGGTAAGTTGCAGATCTTTCCCAGGCTTCAGGGATCAGCATCATTCTGGATCCCATCTCGTAGATGGATGTAGCTGTCACTGCACAGGTCTCTCTGATGTGTTTTTATAAAACACAGACGCTCAGATTCAACCTTGGCAGCCATGTCCACTGCAAACTGATGAAGTAGGTCTCGTGACCGATGCAAGTGATTGAAGCTGTTCAACCGCAGCATAAATCTGTAGGCATAATGTGCCCTTGACGACACTGTTTTGGCCAATGTCACAGAGGGGTCGTTGGGTTGACGATGTTGAATGCCGAAATGGTAACCATCCATCCTCCCTGCAAGTGAACAAAAGGGGGTATTGTAGGCTGTCGTAAGAGCGGTGAGTTTCACTAATCCTACGAAGGCCGCCGCCACGGCTTGAGATAACTATATCTCTGGGGTTGTGTTGGTCCCCATGAAGAACAACTGCCACCTCATTGCATGCGGGAGCATTGAAGCAGCGAGCATGCCCCCCCAGATGGTCTCTTGTCAGCGTCAATGATGACGTTGTAGTTGGGACAGGGTGTGTTCTCCAACACGCATTTGAAGCTGAGGATGTAACTGTTGTGCTCGTGCAGCATTGTTTGTAGGCCAACTAAGATGTCTCCATTCGCCGGGAAAGTGACTACTCGTGCTGCGGCCTGTTGATTGTAGTCAGAGATGAAATAAAACCGCGAAAACGCCGGTGAACTATTGTTAGGGGGCTGGAGTGACCCAATGCGGTGGTAAACCTGCCCCTGGACCTTAAAAGTTGGCAACCACCTTTCCTCTCGGACAACTTTAGCCCCAAAGGAGGTCATCTGGAAAGCGCAATTGTATATCCTGATAAGTTGAAGAAATCTGGATGACCTTGGTGCAGACCCTGCCAGCAGGTCCTTCAAAGGCTGTGGAGGGTCTTCAAGTGGTGGCAGCTGCACTTTGCCATTTGAGCAGCACATCCCAGGTGGTTCGGCTGACCATTTCTTAGCATTGCAGAACGGGAGGAGCCTTCATGAGCCAATAGGAACTTTTTGGGCTTGTAATGCCGCGAGCAGCCTCTCGCCGATGACTATTCCTCTGAAACCTACCATATCTCTGTGGAGGAGTTTCAGCAGATCGCGTAGTAGTAGCGGCAGCAGTGTTTTGCGAATTTCGGACTGCTCATTGTTCCACAGTCTCGGAGGCTCTTGCTTTGGCAGTGGCAGCAGCATTCTTTAAATTGCGTATTGCCTGTTGTTCAGCTGTCTCAGTTGCTCTTGCATTGGCAGTGGCAGCAGCGTTTTTTGAATTGTGAGCAGATCAAGCTGAGCTCGTTTCTTGAAAACGCACAGAATGTTCGTACAACCTCCTCCTTTGTAGTCGCATAGCTCTTTCGTCGTCACTTTCAGTGACTCTCCTGCTCAAAGTATGCAAAGAGGTTTGAGCCAATCGCAAATTACTTTCATGAGAAGTCTCATTGACCCTTCTAGCCCTCTGTGCCAACGCAGCAGCCGTTCAACGCCCGAGACAGATTCTTTTCTTAGGTAGCATTTGGTAAATTGGGAGAGAGAGAAAATGAAACTGACAGATGGCACAAATGAAACTGAAGCTGTGGTTCTGATGAACGAAAAATCAGCAATGAGAACAAAACTGTTTTCAAGCACAGACAACGTTACCCGATCGATTTCAATTAATAGTAACTTGTTTCGTCAAACAAACAGCTGAAAAATGAAGCAAAATGCAATAGAATAGAATGAAATGGAAATATATAATAAAATAAAAAAATTAAGAATGCAGACTCTCTACTTAAGAAACATGCTACAAAACCCTGCTTGTGGTCTGAAAAACGGGTTGGGGTGTAGTGGAAGTCTCAGGAATTTCACCCCCCACACCCATTGATCTTTTCACCATCAATTTTTCAATGTATGGGGAAAATACGGAGATTAAGAATATGGAAAACATATTTTTAAATCTCATATTTACTATGAAAAACTACAGCTAAATTTTTAGGTAACACTCACATGATTTTCACTAATTGTTGTGTGAGAAAGTATATATAATGTCATTATAAAATATAATGTCTTTCAAAAACATCCTATATTTGAAACTATATCTCATGTTTAAAAAGAAAAAAAAGCATTTTACATTTTCAGCCTCGGAACCCCCCCCCCCCCTACACACACACCTATTGATCTTTTCACCATCTATTTTTCAATGTACGGCGAAAATACGGAGATTAAGAATATGGAAAACATTTTTTCACTCTTCGTAAGAAATATAACAGTCAAGTAAAGAATTTAAATATAAAAGCAAACAAAATCTAAGAAACCAAATGTGCTAGTTGCTAATTACATCGTCATTAGGTTTTATTTTCTAATTGAATTAAACAACATACAGAGATGAAGAATATGGAAAACATATTTTTAAATCTCAAATTTACCATGAAAAAATACAGGTAAATTTTTAGATAACACTCACAGAATTTTCACTAAGAAAAAAATAAATGGGACACTGACAAATTGTTACATACCTCTTTGTTTCATTGTTGTTAAATATCGGCCTTTACCGCAAAAAGTGTCTTCGGCGATTTTACCAAAGATCGGCCTTTTCTGTAACACCCGCACGATCATCACTACGGTGTTAGAGTTAGGTTACGGAAAAGGCCGATTTTTGGTAAAGATCGCCGAAGAAACTTTTTACGGAAAAGGCCGATATTTAGGACTCGTACCAGCGTGAAATATAAACAAAACTCTTTCGCTCCCAAAGTAGCATGTGTGTGTGTGTGTGTGTGTGTGAGTGAGGTGGGGGGAGAAAGATGAACGATATAAAATAAATGATTTAAAGTAAATATATTTCAATTGTTGTGTGAGAAAGTATATATAATCTCATTATAAAATATAGTGTCTTTCAAAAACATTGAACCTATATGTCATGTTTAAGAATAAAAAAAAAAACATTTCACATTTTCATTTTTGATGAACGCTGACATTCTATCTTCCTTTTCTTTCGTTAGACGCTTTCTTTCTCCTCTCCCACTTTTTCTTTACTTTTTTTTTGTTCGATGCTAGCAAACAATCTGTACTCTCCCTCACTCCCTCTCTCACACATACATAAACACAATTTGTCTCTCTCCTTCACGCATATATGCATATGGTTGAAAATCGATAGTTACAGTTATACGCGGGTGCCTCTGAGAGAAAAAGTTGACGAAAATGCAGATAGTGTCATGATGAATGTCCTTCTAAAATTGGAGCGACATGCGTGCTAATTTGAGGATGTGCATAAACTACATTCACGTACACACACACACACACACACACATCCTGCCTTTTATATATAGGGATATATATATATATATATATATATATATATATATATATATATATATATGTATATATATATATATATATATATATGTATATATATATATATATATATATATATATATGTATATATATATATATATATATATATATATATATATATATATATATATATATGTATATATATATATATATATATATATATATATATATATATATATGTATATATATATGTATATATATATATATATATATATATATATATATATATGTATATATATATATATATGTATATATATATATATATATATGTATATATATATATGTATATATATATATATATATATATATATATATATATATGTATATATATATATATATATATGTATATATATATATATATATATATATATATGTATATATATATATATATATATGTATATATATATATATATATATATATATATATATATATATATATATATATATATATATGTATATATATATATATATATATATATATGTATATATATATATATATATATATATATGTATATATATATATATATATATATATATATATGTATATATATATATATATATATATATGTATATATATATATATATATATATATGTATATATATATATATATATATATATATATATATATACGTGCATATATATATATATGTATATATATATATATATATATATATATACGTGCATATATATATATATGTATATATATATATATATATATATATATATATACGTGCATATATATATATATGTATATATATATATATATATATATATATATATACGTGCATATATATATATACGTGCATATATATATATATATATATATATATACGTGCATACATATATATATATATATATATATATATATATATATATATACATGTGTGCATATATATATACATACATGCATATATATATATACATACACACATACATAAATTTAGTGAATGGAGTAAAACGCATATGTTAACTGCATACTTTTAATTCCAATATATGTTTCGAAGATTACAAATTATACCTTCCATAGGAATCGGTGATGTTGTTAAGAATGTATCTTCTCTCATTTTAACCGATATTCGGTTAAAATGTCTTACATTTAAGGTGGTTCCCATGCATTTCCCTGGAGAGAAGATACATTCTTAACAACATCACCGATTCCTATGGAAGGTATAATTTGTAATCTTCGAAACGTATGTTGGAAATAAAAGTATGCAGTTAACATATGCGTTTTACTCCATTCACTAAATTTATATATACTCAAGTACCCAAAATAACAAGGAGTTTCTACCTCATAAACAGGAGTTACACCACAGTCATTTTGTGATCTTTGCTACCCTGGTATCTATTAACCAATTTATTTTGTCCGAGTTATTTATCAACTAGGAGAAAATAAATACATATAATAATACATATATATATATATATATATATATATATATATATATATATATATATATACATATATACACACACATACATACATACATACATACATATATATATATATATATATCATCATCATCATCATCATCGTTTAACGTCCGCTTTCCATGCTAGCATGGGTTGGACGATTTGACTGAGGACTGGTGAAACCGGATGGCAACACCAGGCTCCAATCTAATTTGGCAGAGTTTCTACAGCTGGATGCCCTTCCTAACGCCAACCACTCAGAGAGTGTAGTGGGTGCTTTTATGTGTCACCTGCACGAAAACGGCCACGCTCGAATTGGTGTCTTTTATGTGCCACCCGCACAAGAGCCAGTCCAGGGGCACTGGCAACGATCTCGCTCGAAAACCCTACAAGGCCAGTCAGGCGGTACTGGCAATGGTCACACTCAGGATGGTACATCTTATGTGCCACCCGCACAAGAGCCAGTCCAGGGGCCCTGGCAACGATCTCACTTGGCTTGCCGGGTCTTCTCACGCACAGCACATTTCCAAAGGTCTTGGTCAGTAGTCATCGCCTCAGTGAGGCCCAATGTTCGAAGGTCTTGCCTCACCACCTCAGCCCAGGTCTTCCTGGGCCTACCTCTTCCACGGGTTCCCTCAACTGTTAGGGAGTGGCACTTTTTCACGCAGCTATCCTCATTCATTCTCACCACATGTCCAAACCAGCGCAATCGTCTCTCTTGCACACCACTACTGATGCTTCTTATGTTCAGCTTTTCTCTCAAGATACTTACACTCTGACGAGTATGCACATTCACATTACACATCCAGCGGAGCATACTGGCTTCATTCCTTGTGAGCTTACGTATGTCCTCAGCAGTCACAGCCCATGTTTCACTGCCATGTAGCATGGCTGTTCGTACACATGCGTCATACAGTCTGCCTTTTACTCTGAGTGAGAGTCCCTTTGTCGCCAGCAGAGGTAAGAGCTCTCTAAACTTGGCCCAGGCTATTCTTATTCTAGCAGTTACACCCCTAACCCTAACCCACCCCCACTACTAACTTGGTCACCCAGATAGCGGAAGCTATCGACTACCTCTAGTTTTTCACCCTGGAATGAGATAGGAGTTGTTTCCTGTTTGTTTACAGTGTTTATTGCACCTGAACATCTGCTACATAAAAAAACTAACTTCATAGTTAATCTGCCTTTGATATTGCTGCACCTCTTATGTGTCTATAGCTTGCACCGCGTACATCTTATAGAGTTACTACCTACTCCTTTACTGCATACTGAGCAGGGCCATCTACCTGAAGGGGTTTGTGTTTTATCTACCTTCCTACTTATTAGGATTTTGGTTTTTGCTAGGTTGACTCTAAGGCCCTTCGATTCTAGTCCTTGCTTCCACACCTTAAACTTCTCCTCTAGTTCTGATAGTGACTGCGCAATTAGTGCAAGGTCATCAGCATAGAGGAGCTCCCAGGGGCAACCTGTCTTGAATTCCTCTGTGATCGCCTGGAGGACTATGATAAATAGGAGGGGGCTGAGGACGGAACCTTGGTGGACCCTACCTCTACCCGGAATTCATTACTGTACTCATTTCCAACCTTCACCTTACTGACAGCATCTCTGTACATGGCTCGCACAGCTCTCACTAACCATTCTTCTATCCCAAGTTTCCTCATTGACTACCAGATAAGGGATCGGGGGACCCTGTCAAAGGCTTTCTCCATGTCAACGAAGGCCAGGTACGGAGGTTTATCCTTGGCTAGATATTTCTCCTGCAGCTGTCTCACTAGAAATATGGCATCAGTGGTGCTTTTACCTGGCACGAACCCAAACTGCATCTCATCTAATTTGATTCGCTCCCTAATTAGTTGGGCTATGACCCTCTCCGTAACTTTCATAACCTGATCTAACAGCTTGATGCCTCTGTAATTATTAGTATCTAAATTGTCACCTTTACCTTTGTAGCAGTTTACTATGGTGCTGCTACACCAGTCATTGGGTATGACTCCTTCGTGTATCACCTGGTTCGTAATACGGGTGACTAGGCTGTAGCCAACACTGCCAGATATTTTGAGCATCTCTGCAGTGATTCCTGATGGGCCGGGAGCTTTCCCTGTCTTCATACTCTTAATTGCTTTATCTACCCTGCTACTGTCAACTCGGATAGCTGGTCCCTCTATTGGGTCGACATATGGCAGGCTCTCTTTCTCCCATTCATTCTCTTTATTAAGCAATCTATCGTAGTGACATCTCCAGACCTCTTTCTTTGCAGCCTCATTTAGTGCAAGCGTACCATCATCCATGCGAACACATTTCTCTCCTACAACATCACTATTCTCTCTCCTACACTGTCTTGCAACATGAAATACCTCGAGTCTTTGGTCCTCACGGTGCAGAACATTGGCAAATCTTTTCTTATCTGCTTCCCCTCTGGCTAAATAAACCTGTCGCCTAGCTTCCCTTCTGGCAGATTGGTACAATTCCCTGCTACCACCGTTCTTCCAGTCCTTTCAAGCCTGTTTCTTTTGTCTAATAGCCCCGTCTACATCCTTGTTCCACCACCACATTACTCTGGGTCGAGAGGGGACTTTACACCAGCCACAGATCTGGTCTGTAACTTTCAACAGGTTGTCCCGCAGAAATCTCCAATTGTCTTCCACGTGGTATGATGCTATATCCCCTTCTATTTCGTCAAATGCTTCAAGTAACTTGTCCTTAAGTTTCTGTCCATTTGCAGGGTCTTTAAGTTTCCATACCCTTCTCCTCCTGGCCGGTCTACTTCTGGGCACCCATATTGTCTTGATTTCGAAGTCGCTAACTACTAATCTGTGTTGGGGTGTACATTCTTCGCCAGGGAGGGTTTTGGCATTTATAAGCCTCCCTCTTTCTCTAGTTCTGGCGAGGATGTAGTCGATTTGGCTAGAGTGTCTGCCGGATTGGTAGGTGACTAGGTGACAGGCAGGTTTCCTGAAGTTGGTATTGCAAACCATAAGATCGGTTGCATCACAGAACTCCAGCAGTCTGGTTCCCTCCTCGTTGCGGGAACCGAAGCCATAGCCTCCATGTATGCCATGGAAGCCTCCAGCACGACGTCCGACATGACCATTGAAGTCACCAGCCACAAAGAGAAGGTCTCTGTCTCTTGTCGACGAGGTAGTTTGCAAGAGGGTGTCATAGAATTGGTCTTTCCGCCCATCCGGGAGCCCCGGTTGAGGGGCATAGGCTGAGATGACAGTAGCTAGCCTATGATGAAGCACTAGTCTAATCTTAAGTACTCTGTCACATACTCTAACTACCTCGATTACCTTATCAACTCATTTCTCTGCTAGAAGTATTCCTACGCCCCCGACTCCGTCAGTGTTCCCTGCCCAGAAAAGCTTGTACCTGTGTTCTTTGCCTGTGAGGAACCTCGCAGAACCTCCTCTCCATCTTACTTCTTGGATGCAGCACAGATCTACGCGTCGCCGTTCAAGCATCTCAACAATCTCACCAGACCTACCTTTCAGCGTGCCGACATTGAGAGTGCCAATCCTAACAGTGTGGGAGGAGTGGGTGTCAGAGGAGTGGGCCCGTGTGACCCTGGGATGAGGGTAAGCAGTGTCGTGAACCTGAAAAGAAAGCTTGCATTTGGCAGAGTTCATAAACAAAAACAATACATACAACCTTCATATACTACCCAATCTTTATGCGCTATAAGGTCGATAAGAGGGGGGTATAAGGTCACAGGCAGTGTTCACAGAAGATGATCTAAAAAGACTTCCGGTACTGGTGGAGGGGGTGGGAGGGCGGGCGTAGGGCGGGCGTACCGCGGGCTAATGGAGCTTCGTCGTGGGTTCTATTTGCATAGAGATTCCAATACGAAATTGTGGTGGAGTTGGAAAGCGAGCTGGTTATATGTTTGGGTTTGTGCGCGAGTCGAAGAGGAAATGGTGGAAGAAGTGGTGATTCAGAGAGAGAGAGAGAGAGATAGAATACAATAGGGAGGGAGAGGGAGAACTGGCAGCAGTACATCATGCTGGTCAAATTCGTTAGGTTTTTAGAAAAAAGTTGAAAGAAACACAGCAGTGTTTAAACGTGAGATTAAATGTTTAAATCGGTAACAGAAATGAGAGTTAAAAATCGTAATTTTTAAAGCGGGTTAGAGACAAATTTCAGTCAGGTTTGGGCTAAGGAGCAAAACTTCAACAAGTAGATGCGAAGACGATAGATCGCGTGAGATAGAGAAAAAAAATACATAAATAATCATGAATTCAAGACATAAATGTATAGTTAGAGAAAACGAAGTGGGGTGGTGGAAGGGGAGCGCATCAGAAGGGATAATATATGAAAAATAGGAATGACTTAGCTATTGTTCATGTCTTGGTGAGCTTCGTCGCGGGCTAATGGAGCTTCGTCGTGGGTTCTATTTGCATAGAGATTCCAATACGAAATTGTGGTGGAGTTGGAAAGCGAGCTGGTTATATGTTTGGGTTCGCGCGCGAGTTGAAGAGGAAAAATATATATATATATATATATATATATATATATATATATATATATATATATATATATATATATATATATATAAGCAATGTTAATTCTCTAAATGAAGTATTAACAGTAACTGCACGATAAAGTGTAGTATATTGCCACTTAAGTGTGGCTGACCCCTAGGGGTGGTTGTTACTGTTGCTTTTAGCCCCAGGAGGACATCTCCTCCAGCTGGCTTATCGACACACGACTGTGTCCTGTTTGCCAAGGGAAGTTATCCCTCTCACCATGATCTGTAGCACGAACGGATCCGGATTTCAGGGTTATTTCCCTTCGTCGGCGTTCGACAGCCACTGACCTTGGTGAGAAAGACAAAATCCTGGCAATCTTATATCTACTTTTCCAGTGAAATTCTTCACTGATATCGAAAAGGTGAAAACAAGCAATGTTAATTCTCTAAATGAAGTATTAACAGTAACTGCACGATAAAGTGTAGTATATTGCCACTTAAGTGTGGCTGACCCCTAGGGGTGGATGTTACTGTTGCTTTTAGCCCCAGGAGGACATCTCCTCCAGCTGGCTTATCGACACACGACTGTGTCCTGTTTGAGTTTTAGGGAAAAGAACCAAGGTTCATGAACTCATCGATGAAAATCCACTGTCACATATAGAAAAGTTAATAAGTAAAAGCACAATATATAAGTATAATATAATACAAAGTAAATATCATAAGATAAAGATAATAAATCGACTACACGTGTTTCATAACGAATTTTCAAATAGAAAGAAAATTTAAATCGATTAAAATCGATTAAAACTATCGAAAATCAATTCTATTCAAAAATATAGCTAATCTTCAGGTCAAAATACAACAATAATAATAATTAAAGAATGTATATATCAACCAACAATAAATAACAAATGAATGTATATAAAATACTTATTATATTAAGATAGAAAAATATTATTAAAAATATCAAAATAATAAACATTCCATAATCAACCCTACATCCATTATAATATAAGCTAACAGGATTATTATATGCAAAAACCAACTTGAATTATTCATTTAAAATACAATTTGAATGAAGTTTTAGGTTAAAATAATAAAGATAGAATTAGCACATATCTAAATGATGCAATAGTTTAAGCTAGAAGATTTTATACTAAAAACGTTTATTTAAAAGAAGTCTAGTGAAAATATTGCGTAAAGAAAAGAAATAGAAATAAAAATATGAATGAAAATATTATTATGAATGAAAGATTAAACTTTATATAACTTAAGTCATAATAAAACAATTAACGATATTGTATAATCAAAGAAATTAAATAAAAAGACTAGTTATTTATCGCATAAAATAGAAAGAAATATTAAACAGTATTAATAGAAAAAATTTCAACCCTAATCAAATCAAAGTCTTAGTTTAGGCTAAAATGATACTCTTACTTCTAATTAATTTAGTGTTAAAAAAGGTATCGACTAAAATTATCATTAAAAATCAATTGAATAATATAAAAATACAAAAATACATATTTTTTCCAAACAATGATATAAAGTCATTTAACAAAGTAAAAGCGATACTTATCAATAAGTTGCTGTAGTTCAAACTAAAACTTAGACGTTAAACTCAGAACTAGAGCATTTATTAGAAAGAAGTCGCTCGAAAATACTACGTTAAGATAGAGAACAGAATATAAAAACATGAATGAAAGAATTATTCATAAAATCATGAATGAAAGATTTAAACTTTATATAACTTTCCCCGTAAAAAACCCCCAGCTATATTGTAAAACATATTAATGAACTTTAAATTCTAAGTAATAATAAATTTTAAATAATAAGACTAAGAAACATAAATTAAATAATATATATAAAATAAGCTAAAACAGGGGAAAATAGTAACACCACATACCATTACAAGATTTTTTGAAGAAAACGAAGGAGTCATTACCGTAATGCACCCTCGTGCATTGACTACGTTAATGAACCCCTGAAACGGTCATAGGGACTGTAAATATGGTTTTTGTCTCTTTTTTGCTTGGACACTGGCTTTTCTAAAAAGGTTTCCTTTTACCTTAAAAAGTAACTTTTAATCGAAAAAATTCTTAATTGATGAACTTTTATCTATATTCTATATCTTATGTATTTATATGTTTCTTACATAAGTATTTTTATATTTATATATATATATTTATATTTTTATATATTTATTATCTTATTTTAGGTTTTATAATGTTAAAAAATCCTTTATAGACACTGTAGTATTAACTTATTAATTTTTTTAAATATTTTTTTATACGCGATAGACTATACACACTTTTTTCTATATGCCTGTCTAAATGAAGTAATGTTTCATCTTCTGTGATCTTGTCCATCCGTATTCTATGTATAGAAAAAGCATTATGTTTCTTTATATGTGATTAAATGTTCGAGATGTGATATATTAGTTGGATGACCTTAAATTTGTTGTTTGTTCTACAACCAAAGTTTGTTATACTCGTCTCATTTACTTGAGCATTTCTCTTGCAGTCCTATTAACCCTCTTGTTCCTAATAAGAGACAACCACTATCATTATTGATATCATCATCATCGTCGTTTAATGTCCGCTTTCCATGCTAGCATGGGTTGGACGATTTGACTGAGGACTGGTGAAACCAGATGGCTACACCAGGCTCCAATCTGATTTGGCAGAGTTTCTACTGTTGGATGCCCTTCCTAACGCCAACCACTCAGAGAGTGTAGTGGGTGCTTTTTACGTGCCACCGGCACGAAGGCCAGTCAGGCGGTACTGGCAACGGCCACGGTCAAAATGGTGTATTTTATGTGCCACCCACACAAGAGCCAGTCCAGGGGCACTGGCAACGATCTCTCTCGAAAGTTCTTACACATGCCGCAGGCACAAGAGCCAGAAAGGCAATGCTGGGCACAGGTGCTTTCATGATTTCGCTTTCCCCAATAAGTCTTCGCAAGCTGAGTTTCGTGTCCAATGAAGGAGACAACGTTGGCATGGGTGCCAGTCGTCGAATTTAACTCAATTATATATATATATATATATTATGATGATGATCATCATCGCCATCATGGTCATTATCCTCATTATCATCATCATCTTATGTCTGTTTTCCATGCTGGTATGGGTTGGATAGTTTAACAGGAGCTGGCCAGACCCCAGTTGTCTGTTTTGGCATGGATGCAACTAAGTGGTACTGACACAAAAGTATTTTATGTGACATAGGTATCTGCTAGACAAAGATCTCTCAGCTGGAAAAGGAATGAGGTGGGGATGGCCATAAAGGACATGCCTGTATGTATGGATAGCCACAGTTTTACTTTACTGAACGTGTATTCCCATGTACAACAAATCTCTACAAGTCCTGGTCCCTTGTCATCTCCTCAGTCTGAAGATCCTTCTTCACCACTTCATCCCATGTCTTTCTGTCTACCCCTGCCACAAGTTCCCTTCACAATTAGAGATTGGTATTTCTTTATGCGGTTGTCTTCACCCATCTGCATCAGATGATGATACCAGCTCAATCTTCTCACTTGTACTCTGAAGCTTACCCAATTTTTCTTGTGGAGAAATTGAAAAAGGAAGGAATACAAAAACCTCCAAGAAAAATAGTCCAAACACCAACTCCCAGAACAATGGAAAAGGTAAAGGAACTGTGAATTAAGAATCAGAAAAGAAACGTAAAGGAAAGGAAATAGAAACAGAAAGATGTTACATGAAGCACATACCATTTGTAAATTCCATGTTAAAGGTATCTGCTGGTATGAGGAAATGGGGACAGACTGTTGCTTTGTACAACCAAATCACAGATAGAATGGTACATATGACAAGATGCACCTCCAAGATAGGACAAAACCATGCCCGGAGGAATTCTTATCATACTACAAGCCTACAACAAAGACCAGAAAGCTATATGTGGATTAAGTGCAAGCTGCAACCATAGTACAAACTTTTTTGCATGTGACACTTAATATTTTTTGAGTGCATCAGCTGGTATGATTGCAAACACAACTAAGCCATGCACACCCACATACAAGGTCACCACAAATAACAGACCCTGGATGGCCACCATTGCTGCAAAGCTGACAATTACACCAATTCTTCTAATAAATATTAGAAGCCTCCTACAAAACAATAACAAGCACAAAATTGCATACCTGATGGATCTTTTGGCATGCAATCAAGCAATTTGCATTGCACTTACAGAGACACATCTATCTGCAGATATAAGTGATGTAGAGATACACATACCAATGTATGTTTTGTTCTGTGTTGAAAGAAGTTATGATGTTTGTTATGATGTTGTTAGACTGAAACTCAGTCTGTGACATACTGATAGTGCATTTAAAGCAAGTTGATGTGGTAATATGCACACTATATCACCCACCTGATGCTTCAAATTATGATGGTAAATTTGAGGAAAGCTTTACAACGATGAAAGAAGTACTATATATTCTTAATCTCCGTATTTTCGCCGTACATTGAAAAATAGATGGTGAAAAGATCAATAGGTGTGTGTGTAGGGGGGGGGGGTTCCGAGGCTGAAAGTGTTAAGATATACTTCTGATGGGTGACTTTTCCCTAACATCACATGGCTCAAAAGCAACATAATCTCAGGAATGACATGCAAAGAGTGTAATCAAGCAGAATCTCTATTTGACCTCACAGTAATGCTGTTCATGGAGCAAACAATACTCTCCTCAACCAGAAATGATAACATAGACCTCTGTATCACCAACAATGTCGGTCTTATCGACAATGTAATGGTATCACTGACAGTTTTCTCAGACTTCAGCTTCATGGAACTGACGATGTTTGGTCCAAAACCGATTAATAATGTATTCCACACAGACAACACCCAAACTCTATGCAGTCTGAACTTCTACACGGTTGACTGAAAGTCAACTGTAAAATGGATTATCCAGCTAAATTGGCTTTAAAATCTCTCTATTGAAGATATTGATATGAAAATTAAATAATTCATGACAATAACATAAGCAATATGCATTAAATTTGTCCCAGATAAGTGAGTAACCACATACAAAAACATCATTTCTTGAAACAAAAGAGTTTTTATGAGATAGAGAATAAAGATCTCCAATCATTTAAATAAACAAGTTAGTGACAGTGAGAAATCCCTCCTCAGAAACTTTTAGAGATTGAAAAGCATTATGAGATATAGTTTTATGAAATGCAAACAGCACTGAGTTTCATATTTTCTGGAGTCTGGTGACTTATTCTTTTGTTACTCTGGCTTTACTCTCAGCACCAATGTATGCAACATTTTCATCAATTTCAAGATACAGTTTTCATCATTAGAGGGAGGGGAGATAGACAAGCCATTGATGTTTGTGTTCTCTGTCTGGTTGGCAATCTTTCCTCAGTTGCCTGACATGTACGAACATTTGTCTTATCCAAATCCCATTCCTATGTCCTGCAAGAATGTTATGACAAATTGTAATGGTCTTGTGATGTTTATGCTATCAGACTATAACTTTAGATCATCAACAAAAAATGTGTGGGTGCTATTAGTTTTATTCTTTTCTGCATATTCCAACATGTAGCCTGGGCATTTTGTTAACAGCAGTGATATCTTTATGTATGTATGAATGTTTATGTCAGGTCACTCTTCTGTGCTACTTAGAACATGTAACACCATACAACTTGTTGCATGGTTAAAGCATCAACATCTAAACTGGTAACCCCATCAAGCCCTTTTGGTGAGTGGAGTGGGTTTGTGACACCCAGTGAGATAAAAAAAAAAAAAACAATTCCCATGAAAGGGCAGTTTAACTTAGGAGAGTCAAAATTAATTCAAATAAAAACCACAGAGAGTGAGGAACTTCTAGCTGTTGTCACAGCATCCATCTAGGAGGGGGACACTCTGATGTAAAATCTGTATTTCACTGGTCATCTTGTTCTGGTCTGTCACTAGGTACTAATCACAAAAACAGAGTGTGGTACTTGTACTGTACAAGCCTTTATCACTATAATCCAAAGATGTGTAGATGTGTCTTTAGGGTGATCTTGTCATTCCATCTTTTGAAAGTCATATGATGATGGAAGAGTGGCAACATGTGCATACCCAACCAATTTGAAGTGCACAGTTACAAATCTGCACATACGTGGCAGGAGTCTTATCCTGACATCATTGTTATGTCTTCCCTTGACAGGAACCAACTCTGATGGAGATCCCTGTGGTTGAGCAGCTCTTTCTTTGAGAAAGTGCACTGCTTACCTGAGAAGGTGTTAGAAAAGGTACACTAAACATTGCCTGACATATTGACATTGGTCATCTTCCTGCAGTTAACAATGACTCATTCAAGTAGGAATGGGAAAGAGGAAAGATGTAATAAAATATTTCCAAAAGTTAAACACAATTTTTGCTGCTTAATCATTACATAACTACTGGACCTAAATTCATCTACTGTCCTGAGAAAAAGAATAACACTTATAGACTAAAGAACTTCAAAGACTGTACATAGATACTACAACTTTGTCTGAAACACAGGATCAGCTAACTGAAGTTTCATCAGGTTACTCACTCTTCTGGTTTAGCAAACCAAAAGGTGATTTGTGAAATGGTGGTGTAGGTTTTGCAGTCAAAACAATTTTGGTAAAACATTTGGAGTGTCCTTCTAGTATTACTTAGAGCATAATTGAGCTTCACTTTCCTCTTTCATGTGGATAACAATATATGACAGTCTTGTTTGTTTATTCTCTAATTCTTCAAGCTAATGAAGAAACTATCATAACTTTCTACAAAAATCTATTTTCTACAAATATACTGCTACTACATCCAGACCAGTTCATACAAAACTGTTTGTTCTTGCCAATTTCAATGCACGAGTTGGTAGAGATTGAGCCATGAGAAATACTTGGCTACCATGGTATCAGTAAAATGAAGACTAATGGTCTAAAGCCACTTGAACTTTGTTCAGAAGTAAACCTAATCATCTGCAATACATTCTTTCATCAAAATCTCAAGCACAAAGTTACATGAATACATGAAGATCTACAAATGGTCACATGATAAACTTTATCATCACCTGCAGATATGACCTTAGTGAGGTATGTAACATACATGTGATGTGGAGTGTGTGACAAAGATCACAGGATGATGCAAGGGAAGTTTAAAATACAAATCTGTAAAAAGATTGCTTTGAGTTGGGTGTAGATACCAAAGTGCATTGATGTTACAAAATTGAAAGTGTAGATGTACATGAAACCTTAAACAAACAATTTCATAGTCTCAACTCTGATAGAACATGAAGAACTTTAAACATTAAGTGTATTCAGTAGGAGCCAATGTACTTGGTTTTAAAAGGAAGAAACAAAATGTCTTGTTCGATGGTAATGATTCTATTGGGTCATCCCATAATTAATGCAGTTTTTTTAATTGCATGAAAAAGCAAGTAGTAATTTTCCCTTGTCCTTATTCTTAGTGTCAGTTTTAAAGAATGCAGTTTGACTTTAACAGTTATTTTTGCAAAGCTTTAATGGAAGTGACAAAGGAGCAAGCATATTTGATATATTTTGCTTTATGAATTCGATAAAGGCAACGACGCAATTGATATTAATGCAGTATGTGGTACAGTGAATAGGTGTGGGTGATAGAATGGCAAGTTTCATATGATTGTGAGGAGAGTGGGTTAGAGATGGGGTAGAGGTGATTGTATTAAGTGAACATGGGAGATATAGGTGTGGCTCAGGATGGGGTGGGATGAAGACTATGGTAGATATGTGAAGGCATTAAGAGGGAAGACAGAAAAAAAAGTGTTAAGGATGGAGTGTAGCAAAGAGGAGAGAGAACAATGCTTAAAGGCAATAAAAGGCAGTGATTGGTGAAAACAGTGATGAATGATAATGGATTAGATGTTAGGGAAATGATCGATGAAGGGGAGAGAATGGAGTTGGGGCAGAGCTCCACATGTTCAAGCTTTACAAATGTGGTTTCGGGATATCAATTTGACTGTGGTAATGGCCTTCTTAAGTACAAAAACCATCAATCATCTAGGTCCTTTGTCATCTTTGTAAGACTGAGCATCTTAGATCAGCCTTCAACACATCATTCCAAGTCTTTCTCGGTTTCCTTCTTCCACAATTTTCATCCACTTTAAGTGATCAGTATTTCTTTATGCAACCCTCCTTGTCCATATGCATCTCATGACCAAATCAGTGCAGTCTTCTCTCTTGCACACTATATCTAATTCCTCTTACACCTAACTTTCCACTCAATAGATTACCACTTTCTTGTCTATGCACACTGGTATTGCACATCCAATGGAGCATACTAGCTTCATTCCTCTCCAGACTTGCATGTCTCACTATAGCTTTGCCATTCATTTCACTCAGAGAGATGGGGAGAGAAAGTTTTTTGTTTCCAGCAGAGATTAAAGCTCTCTGATTTCTTTCATCCTCTTCTTATTCCATCAACTACACTTTCAGAACATCTTCCTCCACTGCTAATTAGTCACTTAGATAACAGAAATTATCTACTACCTCTAGGGAGCCTTTGGACATGTCAGTGAATCAATTTCCCTTGTATCTGTAGACTTCATGGCTCCTATGCATATTCTATGTACAAATACTTCTCTCTCCATTAACCTTCCTGTGATTCCACTGCATCTCTTGTTTATCCATTGCTTTCACTGGGTCTACTGTATGGAATTCCTGCCTATACCTTTCCTCCATATTGAGTATAGCCATTTACCTGAAATGGGTAGAGTCTTATTTATATTCTTATTTTCTAGAATCTTGGTCTTTCCTAAATTAACTTTAAGGCTACTCAGTTCCAGGTTGTTCTTCCACACCTGGAATTCTTTTCCAACTTTGCTACAGATTCTGTTATGAGAGCAAGGTCATCAATATACCGTAATTCTGAAGTGAAGCTGGTCTTAGATTCCTCTTGTTGCAAAATGGGGCCTCCATTCTCTTCCAACATGCAGTTAAAGGTTTTTAACTCTTATTTCTTACAACATAGGGGCTATCTGGCGCCCTCAGTCACAATTAGTGACAATCGAATTTTTGCTTTCGGTTTTATATTGTGTATAGCTGCCTTTGTATTTTATAATTTGTACATTAGTATTTTGCTGAATCAGCCATAAATCTATAGCCTGCCAACATATGGCAGCACACAGTTTGTGTACACAGTGAGAGCTAGAAGTGGCTTTCACAAGGCAGAGTGCTGTGTGACATAGCTGTGATTACTTCACAAGTTGTGAAATTTGTGGTTTTGTGATCACTTGTATGCTGTAGTCTGCGATTTTGTCATGGACAAGAACAAAGAGCCAATGGGAAATTTTGTGTTAAACTTGGTCAGTCTGTTGCAGAGACATTAAGCATGCTTCTACAAGCTCATGGTGATGATGCAATGTTTCTTGTGGCATGGGCACTTCAAAAGTAGAAGAACTTCCCTGGAAGATGATGAGTGATCTGGAAGATGATGAGTGATCTGGAAGATGATGAGTGATCTGGAAGATCTGCCACAAGCGTCACCCCCAAAAATGTGGCATTGTGCATCGATAATTTGTCCCCCAAGGCTACATGGTCAATTGAGAGTTCTGCCATGATGTTTTGAAGCATTTGAGGGAGGACATTCAGTGGAAGTGACCATATCTGTGGAGCATGAAGAACTGGATTCTTCATGCCAACAATGCACACTGTCACTGAGCTCGCCTCACTCATGAGTTTCTCATAAAGCAATATGGTATCTCTTCTGCAGCTGCCCTATTTGCCAGATTTATCATCTCCGGATTCCTATCTCTTCCCCAAGATGAAAATGTAGCTCAAAGGTTGCTGTTTTAACACTGTTGTTGAGATCCAAAGTGAATCACAAAAAGTCCTCAACTCACAGGAAACTACTTACACTCACACACACACACACTTTCTCTCGTTTTGCATGTATACTTATTTCTTATTTGATGTATTTAATATATTTGATGTGTCCAATTTTTTATCTCCATAATTGCTTCTATATCTGCTCAACCACATTCCCTCTTATAGCCTTTCTTTACCTTGTGAAATGATCCCCTGTAAAGACATCGGAGTCTAAGTCTGAATCTTTTGAGCACTGTTAAGTGTTTTCTATATGGAGAATATCTGGATCTAATCTGTGAACTATATATATATATATATATATATCCATGTAACTCTTCTACAGCAAGACATGGGGTATCCATGTAATTCCTACTACAGCAAGATACCTATATCTGTCCCCTCTGTACTCTAAATCTCACAACAGGTACAAAGCTACACTCTCCCAGCTGGTAGGATATTTTGTGTTGCAGGGTACTTGTTGACCCTGTTAATGCTGTTACCATGTTAAAAGCACTCGTGATGGTGCAACATAAAAACACCAATACAATCTGTAAATTGGTTGGCATCAGAAAGGGCATCCAGCTGCAGAAACCATACCAAAACAGACAATGAACATTGGTGTGGCTTCTAGCCTCATCAGTTCCTGTTAAACTTTCCAACCCATGCCAGCATGGAAAATAGATGTTATGATGATGATGATATACTTAGATGTACATACATATAAACATACACCACATCTTGTCTACAAGAGAGAGTTGGGAAATTCCATAGTAATTATCTTCTCTTTCTCTTATAAGCAAGGTTTTGTGTCCTTCTGGATTGACTTCCCAACAACATTGCTGAGGAGCTTCTTGAGTCTGAGTGTAGTTTCAGAAGTGGCAGAGTGAAATTGGATAGGAGTTGGACAGAAGGTGGACTTGTATAAAGTCTTTGTTGATCTGAAGAAGATTTTTGGTCCTGTAAATAGAAATGCTTTATGGAATGTTCTGAAGCTTTGGTGTCCTGTTAAGTGTGTTCCTCTGCTTAGATGTTTTCTTGATAGAATTGAGAGTATGTGTTGAAATGGTGTTAAACTCTTCTCTTATACCGAAAGCTCCCACAGACCACTGCCTCACTTCTGCACCAGAAGACATACATACCTTCATTCCCTCCCTCCCTTCTAAACCATCTTCCTCTTTCGTCTTCTCACCCCCTCTCACTCTCACTCTCTCTCTCTCTCTCTCTCTCTCTCTCTCTCTCTCTCTCTCTCTCTCTCCCCATATATACATAATGGACTAATCCAACCAAATCGCAGCCCATTGCTTACTGACTTAATTCAACATTGGCATATTTATATCTATATTTGCAGCTGCAGTAATGCTTATATTACAATGCTTACTTTACTCTCACCTCCAGTAGAGGCAACAATTTTAACATGTTTGAATGATGATAGGTGAAAAGTGAGAACAACTGTTATAACATGTCTGGTATCAAACAATCATAGAAACCTTCTTTTCTGGTGCTGAATAACATCTCTCCTTCCCATGTTCCCTCCCACATCCCTTTCCCAGTTTTTGGAGTTGGCACTGTAAATATAGGCACATTGAAATGTAGGTTTAACGAGATTGTAGAAATGCTTGAATGGAGGCGTGTTGATGTATGTTGCATTCAAGCGGTAAGGTAGAGAGGAGCTTCTGCCAGATTCTTCACAGGCAAGACATACAGGTAAAAAATCTTCTGAGAAGGTAACAGTGACAGAGTAGGTGGTATGGGCATACTTCTTGCAGAGAAATGGATGGATAAGGTCATAGGGGTAGTCTGAGTGTGAGATAGAGTACTTAAGCTCAGGCTAGTCTTGCAGAATAATAGAGTTACAATTATATCTGCCTACGCCCCCACAAGCAGGCCTACTAAATGAACAAAGGACCATTGTTACGATATTCTTCTGCAGGCTACCTGAAAGATGAGTGACAATGATTTCATCTTTGTGGCTGGAAATTTCAATGAGCATGTCGGATGGCAGCCTGGTATCTTCCATGGTGTTCATGGGGGGCATGGAATTGGTTCCCGAAACAAAGAAAGAACAAGGCTACTGGAATTCTTTGATGCAAATAACTTTTTGATCTGCAGCACCAACTTCAGGAAGCCAGCCAGCCACCAGATAACTTACTAATCAGGTTACTCTACCAGCCAGATTGATTTTATTCTCACTAGACAGTCGGATGCATGGTTGCTCTTAAATACAAACCCTCCATGGTGAAGAATGTACCACCGAGCATAGACTAATCGTTAGTGACTTTTAGACTCCAGGCCATAAGGAAGCCAAGAAGCATACCAATCTGAAAAAGAAGGATTTGGGAGCTCAAGGACCTTTCAGGGATCAGAGATTTAGAGACACCCTAATTGGGAAATTTGGTGAGAGGGAGGAGGAACTACTTACTTGTGGCATAAAGGTCAACTGGGAATTCCTGTGAGGCAGCTTACTGAGTGCCACAGACCAAATCTGTGGCTGGTGCAATGTCCCTTCCAGACCTAGGGTAACGTGGCAGTGAAACAATACTGTAGACAGGGTCATTAGAGCAAAGAAACAGGCCTGGAAGTGTGAGGGCAGCAGGGAACTGTATCAGATAGCCAAGAGGGAAGCAGAAAAGAAGTTTGCCTATGTTCAGTGTCATGAGGACCAAGGAACTGAAGTATTTTGCATTGCAAGACAGTGTGAGAGAAAATTCTGATGTCATAGGAGAGAAATATATCTGCATGGATGATGAGCACTTACTTTTAATGAGTCTGCAAATAAAGTGGCTTGGAAATACTATTATGAAAGAATGCTGAACATTGAGAATGAATGGGAAGAGGAGAGTCTGCCAAATGTTGATCCAACTGAGAGACTAGCGACCTGAATTAACAGTACCTTGGTAGACAAAGCAATTAAGGCTATGAAGGCAGACAAAACCCCCAGCTCATCAGGAATCACTGCTGAGATGCTTAAAATATATGGCAGTGTTGGTTATTGTTGAGTCACCCGTATTGTAAATCAGGTAGTTCAAGAAGAAGTCCTACCCAATGACTGGTGTGGCAGCACCATAGTCGATTGCTACAAAGGTAAATGTGATGCCTTAGAAAGAAATAATTACAAAGGTATCAAATTGTTGGATCAGGTAATGAAAGTTACAGAGAGAGTCATAGCCCAATTAATTAGGGAGAGATTTAGTTGAGATGCAGTTTGGATTTGTGCCACGTAGAAACACTACTGATGCTATATTTCTGATAAGGCAACTGCAGGAGAAATACCTAGCTAGCCTTGTCACATGACTTTTAGAGGCCCCCTGCAACTTTTTGTTTCGAGGCCCCATTCCTTCAATCAAAATTCATAATTTACGCACCTTTTATTCATAGCAATATTTTACTGTATTCTATTTGAAGTTCAATATTTCACACTATCCTAAAGAACATCTTTAAAAATAGAAGTTAAATTCATTTAGGTCTATTACAAATTTCAATAAGTAAAACTTTCAGAGCACTTTTATAATCCAGGCAACTTTCAAAGACAGAGTGCAATTTTTGCTTCACAAAATCATCGATCAATTCAGAATAATCAAGCTGAAAGCAAAGTTCATGTTCAATTGATGTCATAGACAATCCACAAAGTCTGGTACACGTTTGCAGTACAATGTAGTATATTTTACAAGACTTTTGCAGGTACAATGTATTACCATTTTATTTCTTGAAATTTTCAGAACATAGATTAATTCTTGTTCAACATCTTAACAAAAGTAAATTGATGACTCATCTACGTCCTTTGATCTCAACATGGGACCCCTCAACTACAGAAGCTCCCTGCGACTGCAGGGGTTGCAGGAGCTTAGCAACGGACCTGTACCTAGCCAAAGATAAACCTCTGTACTTGGCTTTTGTTGACTTGGAGAAAGCTTTTGACATCAAACCAAACAAAACTGCAGTCATGGCAGATACCGGTGTCACACAAACTGGTACCCATGTCGTTGGCATGTAAAAGCACCAATACCCTCTTGGAGTGGTTGGTGTTAGGAAGGGCATCCAGTCATAGAAAACCATGCCAAATAAGACTGGAGTCTGGTGCAGCCTTCCAGTATGCCAGCCCAGTCAAACTGTCCAACCCATGCCACCATAGACAACATATTAAATGATGATGTTTTATATATATATGCTGGCGTGGGTTGGATAGTTTGACCAGTGCTGGTAAATCGAGACACTGCATCAAACTCCAGTTTGATTCGGTACGGTTTCTACAGCTGGATGCCCTAGTGGTAAGAATTTTGTGTCCCAGCCACATAGTTCCAGGATCAGTCCCACTGTGTAGCACCTTGGGCAAATGTCTTCTAGTATGATCTCATCAACCAAAGTCTTCTGAGTGGATCTGGTAGACGGAAATTGAAAGAAACCCATCACATATATATGTGTGTGTCTGTGTTTGTCCATCACCCCCACTTGACAACCATTGTTGGTGCATTTATGTCCCTGTAACTTAGCAGTTCAGCAAAGTGACTGTTAGAATAAGTACCAGACTAAAAAGCGATACTGATATCATTTCATTCAACTTAAATTCTTCAATGTGATGCCCCAGTCTAATGATTGAAAGAAAAGATAGATTTCTTTATTATGCCATGCAGGGCTAAACACAGAAGGAACAAATACATTGTAGAGTTTATCTTTCCCAGGGAGACAAAAACAAAAAAAATAAAATAAAAATAAAAATAGGGACAACGATGAAAAGGGATCGAAATCATTTGGGATATACAACAGTTGAAATATTACAAAAAGTAAAGAAACATAGTTCTCAACAGTGGGGAGGTTTATCTGTGGAAAGAAAATCCTACGAAAAGACCACAGTAACCTCAGGCAATAATGTCAAACAATAACACATTTACAGTTAGTAACTCTCTTTTTTCCTTTGTTTTTCTGGTTCATAGGATTATGCTCAAGGTGGCTCCGTCATTCACATGTGTTATCCTTGCTACATTCACTCATCTTTTATTGAAACATTTGCTAGACAAATCTTCCCTCTCTACTCTCACCTTCCTTTTCAAGTGATACTTCAAAAAGTTGATGAGAGATTGACCAGAGAGGAAAGTGTTTGTCTCCAGTCCTTTCAGATGCGTCCACCAGACACATTCTTTCGTTATAGCCACAATTACGATGAAAATGGTTCTTCCTTTCTGTTTGAAGGAAGGAGGCACGACAGTATTCACGATAGACTCGTCCCACACGCAACAGCAGTCGTTTGACATAAGCCCACAGGTCGGAAATGGTTGGACACTGCACAAATGTGTGCAGAACTGTTTCGTCGCTCTGACCACATCTCGGGCAGGTTGGCCCAGTGCTTCTCGAACCATGCCTGTAGAGCTTATCCTGAATGGGTAACACTTCTCGACAGAACTGTCAGGCCAGGGATCTCTGGAAGTTGTCCATAGGTCCCGGCTCAAAAGTTGTCTTGAACACATCATCAACCTCGGCATGCCCAGCCCTCCTTTTAGCGGGTGTTGGCAGCAAACGGATCACCTGACCATTGGAACACTTCTTTTCCACAAGAAACGGAAGAGGATGCATTCCAGTTTGGTGATGGTAGGGTCGGGACAAGGAATGACAGTTAGGCAGTAGTAGATGATGGATGCGATGTACGCATTTGCCACCTCTGCCAACCTTTTAGGGACAGCTTCCTTTCAGCATATTGCTGGGAGAGAGTGGCTGTTAACGATCATGGTTGCAGTATCAGTGATGTTGACAGCGTTCCCTGAGCCTCTCTGATTTAAATTTGATTTATTTGTGTTATTCATGTCTGTAATTGTATTCAAGTGTGTGTGCATGCAGGAGTTATTCCTTTTTTCTCCTAGCATTTCAAGGCTATGGAAATGCTGGTCCATGAACAAATTTGACTAGCTTTCCACTAGGAAATTTCTCAACATTTTTCGAAGTTGAGAAAAAAAATAGAAATTTAAATAGGGTTGAAACTTCCCCTAGGGGCCAATTCCTCCCTTGAAAACACACTCAAACGAAAGCTGGGTGTTTCACACACTTTGTGTACAAAAATTAAAACAAAATGTGTGCAATAAAAGGTTGCAAAATGCGATTACCTTTGGAGTAGCTGTGACAACACGTCAGTCGACAGATAGATAGATAGATAGAAAACTAACTTTGTTTATTGGCCACACAGGGCTGAACATAGAGGTGACAAATACAATGTAGAGGTGGGCGAAAACTACCAAAAATAAAAATAGGGACAACGATCAAAAGGGATCAAAATCGTTTGTTATATACAAATGTCGAAATAATACAAAAAGTTCCCAAAAGTGGGGAGGTTTATCTATGGAAAAAAAAAACCTACAAAAAGATCACGGTAACCTCAGGCAATAATGTCACACAGTAACACATTTACAAGTAGGTAACTCTCCTCTTTTCCTTTGTTTTTCTGGTTCATAGGTTTATGTTCAAGGTGGCTCCGTCATTCACATGTGCCATCCTTGCTACCTTCACCCATCTTTTATTGAAGCATCCACTAGACAAATCTTCCCTCTCTACTCTCACCTTCCTTTCCAAGTGATACTTGAAGAAGTTGATGAGAGATTGACTTGAGAGGAAAGTGATTGTCTCTAGTCCTTTCAGACGCGTCTACCAGACACATTCTTTCACTATAGTCACAAGTTCGATGAAAATGGCTCTTCCTTCCCGTTTGAAGGAAGGAGGAGTGACAATATTGATAATAGACTCAGCTGATAAACTGTCTTGTCCTACATGCGACAGTAGTCATTCGACATAGACCCAGAGGTCGGATATGGTTGGACACTGCACAAGTGCGTGCAAAACGCTTTCATCGCTCTGACAGCATCTCAGGTAGGTCAGCCTGCTGTTTCTTGAGCCATGCCTGTACAGCTTATCCTGAACAGGTAGTGCTTCTCGATAGCACTGCCAGGCCAGTGAGCATCATTTTCATGGTGTTGGTGTTGTTTGTGTTAGATTTCGAAATGTCTTCAGGAGTTGTGTATCTCCTTACTTTGTTTGTGTTTGCTTTTGTTCTTTTTTTGTTTCTCTTCCTCCTTCCTTTTTTGGCTATTTGCCATTCTTCACTGTTCTCATCTTCTGACGAATTTTCTGAGGAATCAGAAGTGCGTAAGGGCATGTTGTAAGCGTCTATGTGTTTTTGTGTAAGTAGTTGTGTTGTTTTCGTTGGTGTTGGTTGTTGATTATTTGTGTGAGGTGTATGTGATATAGGGGAGGAGGGATCAGCTTTAGTATCTTCTTTTGGTTTTCCTGTACTTTTAGTTCTTGCTGTTGTTGTTGGTGGTGTTTTTTCATGTGCTGTTTAATTTTTGATGTTGATGGATTTGGTTGGTATGCTTCTTTTGTCGTCTTCTGTGTTGATGGTTGTGTGGGTAGTAAAGCATTTTTCTCAGAGTGTTTTGGTTGTAGTGATGGTTGTTGTTGTTGCTCTTGTTGTTGTGCGGCAGTTGGACATTTCTTTTTTAAATGTGTTTCACTGCCACGCAGATAGCAGTATGGCTGCCTGCCCCCCACCACTGCATACAGTCTGTTAATTCTATAGAGGTGGGTATTTTGTTTATTGATGTTTGATCAATTTGCAGGAGGATTTCAAGTGTCTTTCCAACCCAGTTTTGCTGTTCTAAGACAGCAATTTTGAGAATGTTAGTTCCCTCCATTTCAAAGCAGATGGCAGATAATAGCCATTGTGTCTCTACTTCTGGAGGCACATTTTTTATTGTGACTTTTGTCACTCTCCATATGAAGAGTCAGTGTTGAGAACCGTTTGGCTAGATTTTCATTGTGGAATCGCACTTGAACTGTACTGAATTTATGCCACCAATTGACATATTCCTTGTGTGGCCATACAGGGCGAAGGCATTTTTCAATTTTTTGTCGTGGTGCATTTTCAGGTTTCTTTGTTTTTGTACTTAGTATTTTATAAATGATAGTTCTTTTTGGGGTTTGTTCAATGATGCTTTTAGGTATGTGTAAGTGTAAGTTTTGTCCTTTGCTAAGCAGTACTTTTCTATTGTTGATTTGTTGCGCAGTGAATGTTTCAATAGTTTTGTTTTATCGCTTCAGCAAAATTTGTTTTGTCCTTGGTGGTGGTGGTGGTGGTGGTGGTGGTGGTGGTGGTGGTGGTGGTGGTGGTAGTGATGGTGGTGGTGGTGGTAGTGATGGTGGTGGTGGTGGTAGTGGTGGTGGTGGTGGTGGTGGTGGTGGTGGTGGTGGTGGTAGTGGTGGTGGTGGTGGTGGTGGTGACAAGGCTGTTAACGATTGTGGTTACAGTGTCAATGACATTGACAGTGTTCATTTTCACGTCTCTCAGATTTTTCTTTGATTTAGTTGTGCTTTTCATGTCTGTAGCTGTATTCAAGTGTGTGTGCATGCAGAATTTATTCTTTTTTTCTCCTAGTGTTCCAAGGCTAGGGAAATGCTGGTCCATGAACCAGTGTTCCATTATGAAATTTCTCGACATTTTTCACAGTCGAGAAGAAAAATAGAAATTTAAATAGGGTTGAAATTGTCCCTAGGGGCCAATTCTTCCCTTGAAAACACACTCAAATGAAAGTTGGGTTCTTCACACACCTTGTGTACAAAAATTAAAACAAAATATGTGCAATAAAAGGTCGTAAAAAGCGATTACCTTTGGAGCCAATGCAACAGCACGTCAGTCAATAGATAGATAGACAGACAGACAAACTGATTGATTTCTTTATTAGTCACACAAGGCCGAACACAGAAGGGACAAAATACAAGGTAGAGCTTTTCTTTTTGAAAATAGAAATAAAAGGAGAAAAAGAAAATGATCAAAAGGGATCATGTATCACAGAAAAATTTTAAAAGTGTATAAAGCAAGATTAGGTTTATCCGTGGAAAGAAAATCCTACGGAAAAGACCACGGTAATCTCAGGTAGGGAAGGAATAAACACATTAGAGTGAAGTGCTCCCTTTCTCTCTCACTTTTTTCGATTTACAGGATCATGCTCAAAGTGGTTTTGTCACTTGCACACACCATCTTTGCTACATTCATCCACCTCTTATTGAAACTTTCACGAGACAAAACTTGCCTCTCTATTCTCACCTTCCTTTTCAAGTGGTACTTGAAAAAGTTGATGAGTGATTTGCCAGAGAGGTAAGTGTTTGTCTCTAAACCTTTCGCTTGAGTCCACCACACACATTCTTTCACTATGGCCACTAGTACGATGAAGACTGCCTTGCCTTTCTGGTTAACGGAAGGTGGCAGAGCAATTACCACAATAGACTTGGCCGATAGGTGGACACGTCCCACATGTGACAGCAGCCATTCGGCATAAGCCCACAGGTCCAAAATGGTTGGATGCTGCACAAATGCGTGCAGAATGGTTTCACCACTCTGACTGCATCTCAGGCAAGTTGGTCTAGTGTGTCTCGAACCGTGCCTGTTGAGCTTATCCCAAATGGGTAATTCTTCTCAATAGCACTGCCAGGCTAGGAATCTTTGGTGTTTGTCCATATGTCCCAGCCCGAAAGTTGTCCTGAACAGGCAGGTCAGGTGTTCCTCGTCGACACCCAGATTCTCCCCTCCACTAATCCTCTATAGAACACCTTTGTGGAATTGAAGTCGCACTTGTTTGGTTCCAGATGGCAGAGTTGCTTGAGAGCAAGACGGTACTCACGGTGCCATTTGCCTAGCTTTGGTCTATGTTTGATCCATAACTGCAGTTCAGCCAAAGAGATGAGCTGCGGGAAAGTGCACCACACAAACAGTGACTGCACCTGTTCACCGTCATCTATGAAGTGCCGAAGATTTCGCAGTCTCAGCGCATGTCTGCACATTATCAACCACGGCATGCCTAGCCCTCCATTTAGTGGGTGTTGACAGCAAATGGATCGCCTAATCATCGGAACACTTCCCTTCCACAAAAAGCGGAATGGTGATGGTAGGGTCAGGACGCTCAAACGGTAATTGATGACAGATGCAATGTACGCGTTCACCACCTCTGCTTGACATTTTAGGGATAGCTTCTTCTCAGCCCATTGCTGAGTGAGAATAGTCATCCTAGTTGTTATCACGCCCCAGTTCTTCTCCATTTGGAGGTCTGGACCAAACCAGAATCTGAGCAATTTAACCGGTCCATCGATCCAGCGTCCCACGCTGGAGACGCTGTTGGACGGCATGAACTTGCTTCTCCAGGTGCCAAGCTGCAAGCCCACTGACTTTTGCCGGTTAATTTTTGCTCATGTTACCACTTAGTATACTTTTAGTGTCTTGCTGACCAGCTCAATATGCTTGTGGCTCGACACTATGACAGTAACATCGTCCGAGTATGCAGACTCACTCCTCCCACATCCCAGCTCTCGCCGGATGCCCCTCAATGTCACCAGCTTCTGCAGTAGTGGCTCAAGAGTCAATACGTACAGAAGTGACGAGAGGGGGCATCCTTGACAAACAGAACGCGTGATGTTAAATGGTCTGGACAGATGACCATTTACGAGCGGATGCCACTGTATAAGGCAGCGATCCAACCGTGGAAGATGGGACCAAAACTAGCCACTCTAAAGACAGCCTTCAAGTAGGAAGGGTCTACCCTATCGAAAGCTTTTGATTGATCCAAATTGATCAGCGCCCCACCCATGCCAGGTTCCTTAACTATCCTGTCTATGACGTAACACATCAGATAAAGGTTGTCATGGATACTCCTACCCAGCACAGTGCACGTTTATGCTTTGTTGACCAGTTTCTCGGTGACAAGCGCCAACCTGGTTGATTTTATTTTCATTTCTTTTTGTTTTTTGCCAAATAAACACATACACTATATACTCATTCTTCACTTCAGGTTTATTATTGTTCTTTAGCATACCTGCACAAACATGCATGATCTGACAGGCTGATTATTAATTATGTAACCTCAGGTAGGGAGGGAATAAACACATTAGAATAAACACTGGAAAGGAATACTATGTTCTTGCAAGGAATGTTTTCTTTTTATTAATACACTACTAAACCTCGATGTATTAAGTTACGATGAAAAGCATTAACCAGGAATGACCCCCACCCCCAACTGACTCCTGTGCTGATGGCACGTAAAAAACACCATCCAAACATGGTTGAAGCCAGTGCCCCCCAACTGGCTCCCATACCAGTGACATGTAAAAAGCACCATCTGAATCACGATCGATGCCAGTGCCACCTGACTGACTCCCATGCCAGTGGCACATAAAAAGCACCCACTAGACTCTCGTAATAGTTGGCGTTAGGAAGGGCATCCAGCTGTAGAAACCTTGCCAAATCAGATTGGAGCCTGGTGCAGCCTACTGGCCTGCCAGTCCTTAGTCAAACTGTTCAACCCATGCCAACATGGAAAACAGACGTTAAATGATGATGATGATGATTATTGTGTTGTCACTTGCTATTTTCCTGTGATACTTGTTCACAACCATTCTTCTTAACCTGTTACTCCATAAAATATCTTCCAATGTGTTTTAGCTAATTTTGTTTATATTCTGCAGAATAAAAGAAATCTTTTCTTTACATGTTATATTTGTACCATATTATAGTTTTTTTTTTTTTTTTTACAAATGGACTACAGTCAAATAGACTTGTTTTATTATTTTTAAAATGTTCTGTCATTTGGTGAATAATGTTTGATTTATTTTGTAATAATTTGTCTTTTAGATGACATTGGGAATCTTTACTCAAGTTCTGAAACACCAAATGCCATACGGGATAAAAAATTCACATTGGAATGTAAAACGGCTGGTAATATTGTTTCCATAATTTGGTATACTGGAAATGGAACAGTTATTGCTAAATACTATGGAACACAAAACCAAAATAGACCTAAATATTTTGGTAGCCGTCAAGAAACTAGTTGCCAAGACAAGAGCTGCACATTGAGTATAACCAATGTCAGTTTAGCTGAAGACAACATGAGCATTATTTGCAGTGGTGGTACCCATACAAGCATGTTCAATATTACAGTATTTGGTAAGTAATTATTTTTTTCTATTTATTGTGTGATTTTATTCTCTACATTATTTACATTGGACAGATATGTATTCTTATCTTGTTTGTTGTTACCATGTTTCGGCTGATTTACTCTCCAGCCCTCATCAGGTGTCCTGGTGGAATTTTGAACCCAACCCTGGATTCTCATTCGTAAGGTATTTTTTGTTGATGTTATTAATGTTATTATTATTATTTATTCAAGGCACTGCCTGTAATTGAACTCAGAATCTTGGGGTTAGTAGTCTGCACTCTTAACCGCTACACTATATGCCCATGTAGAATAGGGGAGAGAGAAGAGAATGTAGTGAAGATGTGTTGGAGTCCCATCAGGTTACAAATAAACAAATCTACGCTGGTTGTAAAGTGGTGAGAAAGAAATACATAGATGCATATATGTATACATCATCATCAATATAATTTAATGTCCATTTTCTGTGCTGGTATGGTCTGGATGGTTTGATAAGAGCTTGCAAGCCACAAGACTGCAAACCCTACTGTATGTTTTGATGTGGTTCTATGGCTGGATGCTCTTCCTAATGTCAACCACTTTGCTGTACCTGGTGCTCTTTATGTGGCAACAACAGCAGTGAGGCCACCAAATAACTTGTGGGACATAACTCCTCAAATAGGAGTGGGGAGTAGTATTGAGGGCAGTGGCTTTGTGCCAGATGATGAAAGGTTAGAGTATGAACAGAGGGACAGAAATAGGTGGCTTGCTGTAGAGGAGATACATGGCTACCCCAGGTGGAATAGGAAAGAGAGAAGTGAAGGTGGTGAAGATGTGTTGGAGTACCATCAGGTTATAAGTAGGTGTTAAGTAGATTGGAGAGGATGAGAGTGCAAAAGAAGAGTGAATACAGGTGGAGGGAGGGAGTGTTAAGATGTGTTGTGGGGAAGAGAGGCATTCATCAGGGATGGATTGTGTGCATATAAGTTCATGAGAGTGCAAATGGAGAGTGGGAGATAAAGAGGAAGAGAATGCAGTGAGAGGTGAACATGGGTGAAGGGAGTGGGTGTTAGGAAGATCAGTTGTTTGGGAGTAATTTTTCAGAGACAGATTGTGAGCAGGGGTCTGAGTATAAACATGATTTAAAGGCCTCAATTTTACTTTTGAGAACAGGTCTTCTCAAGCACAGCAAATAGCCAGCCATCTCTTCTGTGAGGCTCAACTTCTGATGGTCACTTTTTACCAATTCGTTCCGCCTCTTCCTACGCCTTCCTCTTGCACATGTTCTATCCACATGTAACAACTGGCACTTCTTTATGCTGCTGTCCTTACACATATGCATTTGCGTAACCATACCAGAGCACTCTCCTCTCTTGCACACTACATCTGATACCTCTTATACGGAATTTTTCTCTCAGTATATTTCTGCTTTGTTGTATATTTACACCAACATTGCACATCCATCAGAGCATGCTTGCTTCATTCCTTCAAACATTCACATGTCATCTGCATTCACAGCCCATGTTTCACTACTGTGTTGTATAGACATTTGTACAGTCTTCCTTTCACTCTGAGGAAGAGGCCCTTTGTTAACAATCAAGAGAATAGCCTTCTGAACTTTTCTCAATTATTATTCTAGTTACTATGCTTTCAGGGTATCCTCTGTCACTACTAGGGTCCTCCTGAGCATTTGAGAAAATCTGTTACCTGTGTGTTCTTAGTATATATGTATCTGTACATCTGCCAAACACAATGATTCCTTTCTCTTGTAACTTTTTTGTGATTTCACTGCACCTTTTATGTCTGTAGCTTGTTTTGGCTACAATGTATGGAATTTCTATCTACACTTTTTCTACATATCAAGCAGGGCTATTTCCCTGAAGAGATTAGTTACTTATTTGCCAAGACTTTGGGCTATGCTTAGTTAACTTTAAGGCCCTATGATTCCAAGCATTGCTTCCACACCTGATATTACTTTTCTAATGCTACTCAGCCATAAGAACAAGGTCATCGACATACAAGAGCTTCCACATGTAACCAGTCTTAAACTCCTCTGTTATTGCTTGAAGGGTTATGATGAAGATGTGGGGACTGAGAATCAACCCTTGGTGAACTCCTACCTACCCACTAAATTTATTGCTATATTCATTGCTGATTTCCATACTGACCACCCAGTGAATGAGCGAGGGACCCTGTCAAACGTTCTTTCCATGTTAACATATCCTAAGTACAGTGGTTTATATTTGACTAAATACTTCATCTGCAGTTACTTTACTTAGAAGATAGCATCAGTAGTGGTTGCCCTGGCACAAAAACGAACTGTATCTCATCTTGGTTAGCTCTCTTCTTAATTAGTTGAGCTATGACAGTTTTCTCTAACTTTCATGACCTGCTCCAGCAATATGATGCCTCTAATTACTTCTGTCTAAGCCCTTTCCTTTACAATTGTAGCAGTTGTTGGGCATGATACTTTCGTGGACAACCTGATTAACCATACAGGTGACTATGCCATAACCTACTCCCCCTCTCAGTTGAAGGATTTTTGACTTGCAAGTTACTTGGTGATCTCACTGGTGCTAGTGCCATGTAAAAGGCACATCTGACCCATGCCAGCATGATGAATGGACATTAAATGGGGATAATGATGAAGATGATTGTGATAATTCTTGATTAACCTGGGGCTTTCCTTGTCTTCATAGTTTTTATTCCTGTATCTGTCTTACAGCTCTCAGTTCAGATACTGAGTCTCTACTAAGTTCACTTTAAGAAGACTCATGCTGGCATGGGTTGGACAATTTGACCAGAGCTGGAAAGCTGGAGAGCTGCACCAGGCTCTAGTCTAATTTGGCATGGTTTCTATGGCTGGATGTCCTTTCTAATGCCAACCACAGAGTGTCCTGGGTGCTTTTACATGGCACTGGCACAGGACTCTTGCAGACCAATTCTCTTCACCAGAGAGATCAGTATTAACAATTCTACTGTGGAGCATGGGTCTTCTTCAGTACACCAAGGTACCAAGCATTTCAGTCATTTGTCATCTTACCCGAAAGGTATAGCATCCTGAGGTCATCTTCCTGGGTGTCCCATTTCGATGTATTGGCACTTCTTTATGGAGTGTCAGCAGCCATCTTCATCACATGACCAAACCAATGCATTCTTCTTCCTTGCACAGAGCATCTAATTCTTCTTATGCTTAACTTCTCTCCCAATATACTAGCACTCTGTCAAATATGTATGCTTTCATTACACATCCAACAGAGCATTCCAGTCTCATTCTTCTCTAACCTTTGTATGTCTTCTGCATTCAGGGTCTGCATCTCACTAGCATGTAGAATGTCTGTGTACATGTGTCATACAATCTTCCTTTCACTTGAAGAGAAAAGCCTTTCATAGCTAACAAACATAGCAGCTCTCTGAATTTCCTCCATCCTATTCATATTCTAGCTATCACACCCTCCGTGCATCCTTCTCCACGCCTAATTTGATCCTATTATTTCTAATGAGCCACCAGGGCTTTTGAGAGAATCAATTTCCTAAGTCTCTATAGTTTTTATGGATATTGTGCTCTTTCAATGTATGAATATTGCCTTCTCTGATAAACTTCCTATTAGTCTACTGCACCTCTTGTGTGTCCATAACTTATACCAGGTGCACTGTACGGAGTTCCTATCTACACTTTTCCCAGAAATCAAACAGGGCCACCTTCTTGAAGTGGGAAGGGTCCTGTCTGTGTTCTTGCTTACTGAGACTTTAGTCTTCACTAAGTTAATCTTAAGGCTCTTAGATTCCAGATTTTACTTCCACACCTGGAATTTCTATTCTAGCTCTAATGTGGAGTTTGCTATGTGCGTAAGACCATCAGTATATAGTAGTCCCAAGGGCTGCTGGTCTTGAATTTCTCTGTTATGGCCTGGAAGACAATGATAGAAAGGTGGAGACTAAGGACTGAGCCTTGATGAATTTTTTGCTGAACTCATGGTTAACTCTCACCTTATTGACAGTGTCTCTGTACGTGGTCTGTATAACTTTCACCAGCCATTTGTCTGTCCCTAGTCTCCTCAGAGCCCACCATATCACACAATGGGGTACTTTTAATTGCCTTATCTACCATACTGCTGATCACTAGGACAACTGATCCCTCTGTTGGGTTCACATGAGAGAGACTCCCTTTATCCCATTCATTCTCTACATTCAACAGTTTTGCATAGTAACTTTTCCATGCATCTTTCTTGTCCACATCATTAACTGTAAGCATACCATTATCCATCTGCACACACTTTCACAATATCTTGATTCTCACTGACACTCTGTTTGGTAGTTCGGAGCACTTCAAGTCTCTGATCTTCCCATTGTAGTACATTGGCAAATTTCTTCTTTTCTGCTTCTACCCTAGCTAGATAAACCTGATGTCTAGCTTCCCTTTTAACTTTCTAATATGATTAATTGCTACCCCCACCCTTTTAACCCATTCTTTATAGATCTATCTCTTCTCTTTTATGGCCCTGACAACATCATTGTCCACCACCACATCACCCTGGCCTGGCAGAGGCCTTGCTCCAACCACAGATTTGATCTGTTGCTCTTAGTAGATTGTCTTGTAGGAAATTCCAGTTGTCTTTTATGTTATATGTCTCTATCTCTTCCCCCTTCTCATCAAAGGCTTCATTAAGGACATCTCTAAATCTCTGTCCTTTTGGAAGATCCTTGAGCTTCCACAATATCCTTTTCTATATTGGCTTGCATCTCTGGATCTTTAGATAAGTAATCATATGATTGGCAGGTTTTCTGAAGTTGGTGTTGCAGACTGGTAAGCCATGAGCATCACAAAACTTCAGTAATCTTGTCCCCTCCTCAGTTCTGGAGCTAAAATCACAGCTTCCATGCACACCATGAAATCCATTGGAGTGCTGTCCAACATGTCAATTGAAAACTCCTGCAATGATGTGAATGTTGTCATCTTTCATTGTCAAGGTAGTTCGCAGATGTGGCGCTTCTGATTATGTGAGTTTGATGCGGAACATATGCAGAGATCACTGACACAATTACATCAACCAAGGTTATTCTTAGCTTAATAATCCTATCGCACTACTTCAGTCACCTTATACTCCATTTCTCTGCTAATAGAATACCAATACTACTTAGTCTGTCTTTGTTGCTTTCTCAGAAAAATTTGTATCTGTGCCCCTTTGCCTGTAAGCAGTTTAGCTGAGGCTCCCCTCCATCGTACCTCTTGGTCACAACATATGAGATCTGATCAATAAGTATCCACACTTTTGCTAAAGCACTGAGTGAAGCTGCTTGACACAGACTGACCTTGGCCTCTGCTGTGCATGTACACTAAGTTTTAATGTTCTAGCTTACGTCTGTTGTTTACAGCAGTGCTTCAAAGTAATGTGTGATCATTGCAATGACCATAACAGAGAAAGAGGCCTATGCAAAGCTGCAGAAAGTGTATGGAGAGGAGGGTATGATCTGCACACAAGTGTACAAGCGGTTCAGATGTTTCCAAGATGGCCAAAAGAAATGTTGGTAATGACGAATGTTCTGGGAGACTTGCAACCAGCAGAACTGAGAAAAACATCGCAGATGTGCATGCAGCTGTGAGGGGAAATTGTCAAATCACCATCCATGAGTTATTGGATGTGCAGATTAGTTATGGTTCAGTCCATTATCACTGAAGATTTGGGTGTGAGACACATATCTACCAAGTTTGTGCCAAAACTGCTTTCAACTGACCAAAAGGATACTCAGATTTTAGTTGCACAGAATCTTGATTGTGTCGAGAGTGATGAAAACTTTTTTTTAACTTTGCATAGGCCTCTGAGCAGGTCAATGTGATGAACATACACTACACACATTACTTCCAAACACTGCTGTAAACAGTAGAAGTGAGCTAGAATGTCAAAACCTAGTGCACATGCACAGCGGAGTTAAAGGTGCCAAGCAGCTTCACTCTGCATGCTGTAGCTTTGTTACTATGGCAACAGTCCGGATACTTATTGATCAGACCATGTACATCTACATGTCTCTGTGTCTGTAGAACTAAAGAGTCTTGGGGAATGCTTTCAGTTTATGAAAGAGAAAGATTTTTGGGGTCACATGCCTGGAGGCTGCAGGTCCTTGTGTTTAGTGTGAAAAATAATGTTACAACTGCAGTTTTAATTTCCTTCAGTGCCGGAAAGCCTTCATTCAAGTGTATGCACATACATTACAAATATGGTCCATACTTCTATGTACATGCTCATGGGTCAAAAAATATAATAAAAGATTAAAAAAAAAAGCATTTATGCATATGCTTGAGTCTCTTTTGGAGAGGTGATGGTGAGCAGTGGATAGATATTAGAAACAGATTCAGTTAATATTGTGTGATAGAATATTCCACCATGAAATTTACCAATCTAAGTTGAAATTAATTTGTTAGTCAGTAGAGAGATGAAATATTCATTATCCATGATCTGAAATAACTGTATATTTTCACAGAGCAAGAGAGAGAAGTTAGATTTGGTAGCAATTTGAAGTTATTTGCCTATCAATATTGAAAATAAAGAAATTTCAATCATTCAATCACATAAGGAAAGAGAGAGAGGGATAGAATTTGATATAAGCTTGAAATGTCACAATGGTAGGCCAACACAAGTTCTTTTAGCTTTTGTATTGAATTGGCTGCTGTGATGTCATAAGTTTTGCTGACATTAGCATTTCTAGGATCCCTTCTGAAAATACCAAAACTTGTCAGTGAATTTGCTACGTTGTGTATGTGAGTTCTTCAATTAGCCTAAAAATATTGCGTGGCACTTGAAAATATACATATAACTTAGTATCAAATCCCCCTAAAAAGAAAATGCAATTAAAGAATTAATAGGCTGCATATACATGGATTCAATTTCCATACCAGAAAGCAAAAAGGGTTGGAATATGATGACAGACCTGAAAAATTTTAAGAATGCATGCATGAACATAAAAAGCTCCAAAAATGTGTTACAAGTATTAAAAATGAAAATCACAAACCTTCAATATCACAACTTTTACTGTTTTGAGAAAACTTTTTAAAAAATAACAGAGGGAGGGGGAAAGGGGTTTATATTTACACTCACCCACCCTGGTGAGGAGTAGGGTTTACTTAGGTATTTTTTACATTAAAAAAAAACCATTCCATCTGCTTAGAAATGAGGATGAAAACTTATTTACCCTATTCCATGATCAAGAAGAAATTGCTCTTAAACTGGATATTTTCTAGATTGGTTTGTGTCTCCAAGTCCTTTTAACTCCCCAAGTCTGAACTTGTTACCTGCTACATCATTATCAACATCACCATCATCACTTGATATGTTTTTCATGTTGGCATGAGTTGGACAGTTTAACAGGAGCTGGTAAATCAGAGGGCTCACCAGGCTCCCGTCTTCTATTTTGGCATAGTTTCTACAGTTGGATGCCCTTCATAATGCCAATCACTTTACAAAATGTACTAGGAGCTTTTAATTTGGTTTCAATATGGGGTTTTTTATTCATGCGGTGCCAGCATGGATGCTTTATACATAATGCCAGCACAAATGCTTTTCATGTGGCACCAGCACCCATAGCATTGCCAAGTAGCTTGCAAGACAAGACCATCTCAGTTGAGAGAAGGAGAGGAACCAAGAGAAGTGGCCATGTGCCAGGTGATAAGTGGAAGTATGACATTGGGACTGGGATAGCTGTCTTACAACAGAGATGATACTTGGTAACCCAGTAGGACAAGGGAAGGGAAGTGGGAGTATAAGAGACAAAGATATAGACAGTCAGAGAGAGAGAGGGGGGACCTACCCAAAGCGAACAATGGTGAGGGGTGATATTTAGAGATATAACAAGTAATGGTGAGAGGAACTAGAGAGGCCTGCAGTGGATGGTGGGGGTTGTTAGGGAGGTTGATTGTGTGTGGTTTTTGCCAGAGGACAGAATTATGTGTGTATGTGAAGGTGGAGCTATAGCTGTAAAAGATATGCCTGTATGTATGGATGACCATGATTTTATTTAGATTGATGTGTCACCTCAAGCACAACAAATCACCAGAAGTCTTGCTCCTTTGTTATCTTCTCAAAAAGAGTCAACCTCTGTAGATAATTTCTCGCCATTTTGTCCCTTGTCTTTCTGGCTTTACCTCTTTCACAGGTTTCCTGCACAGATAGAGATTGGTACTTCTTTATGCAGCTGTCCTTATCCATTCCAGTGCAGCCTTCTCTCTTCCATATTACACTTCTCTCTTCCATACTCTTATACCCAGATTTTCTCATAAATCATTTACACTCTGTAATATACACACCCTAACTTTACCCATCTGGTGGAATAGGCTGACTTCATTTCTTTCATGCTTTTGCATGTCCTCTGTAGTCAGAACCCATATTTCACTGCCATGTAGCATAGCTGTTCATACAGTCATCATACACTGTGCTTTTATCTCTGAGAGTGAGACTCTTTGTTACCAACAAAGGTAGCAGCTCTCTGGACATTGTGCAGTCTGTTCTTATTCTAACAACTATGCCTTCAGAGCTTCCTCCTCCACCACTAACTTGGTTGCCGAGGTAACAGAAACTATCTATTACTTCTACAGACCCTTCTAGCATTTGAGAGAGTCTGTTTGCTGTATCTGCACATTTGCCACACACAAAGACTACTTTCTCTGTTAATCTTCCTGCAATACTGCTGCACCTCTTATGTGTCCATAGATATCACTAGGTATCCCATATGGAGTTTCTATCAACAACTTTTCTTCATATTGAGTAGGACTATTGCCCTAAAGGGATTAGTGAGTTTTCCAACTTACCAAGACTTTGTCCTTTGCTATATTAACTCTAAGGCCCTTTGCTTTCAGACCTGAAATTTCTTCCCTAATTCTGTAGTGATTCAACCGTAAGAACAGGATCATCATTGCAGAAGAACGCCCAAGGGCAGCCAGTCATCAGTTTCACTGTTATGGCCTAGAAGACTATGATACACAAGAGGAGACTGTGTACCAATCCTTAGTGAACTCCTACCTTTACCCTAAATTCCTTGCTATATATTCATTGCTGACTCGCACCTTACTAGAAGTGTCCCTGCACATGGCTTGTACAACGACCACTCATTTATCTGAAGCTTCCACATTGACTACCAGATAAGGGAGCAGGAGACCCTGTCCAAGTTTTTCTCCGTGTCAACAAAAGCCAAGTACAAAGGTTTATTTTCAGTTAAATATTTCTGCAGTTGCCTCTCTAGTAAGATAGTATTGGTAACGCTTTTTCCTGGCAGAAAACTGAACTGCATACAGGGGTTAGACAAAACAATGGAAACATCTTAAAATTTCAAGCAGATTTATTTTAATATGGGGTAGGACTGCCTTTAGCAGTAATTACAGCTTGAATTCTACGAGGTATAGACTCATACAAAGTTTTGTTTCCAAAGGAAATTTTGTCCATTCTTCAGCTAAAACAGTCTCCAGTTCTTGTAGTGGTGATGGTGGATGATATCGCAATCCTTACTTGTTTTTCTAAAATGCACCATAAATGTTCAATAATATTAAGACCTGGGGACTGTGGTGGCCAGATAAGATATTCAACTTCACTAGAATGTTCCTTGTGCCATTCAGTAACAACTTTAGCTGTGTGAATTGGTGCATTATCACCCTGAAAGATTGTGTTTCCCTCCAGAAACAGTTCCACAAACATAAGATGAATTTGATCAGATAAATTGCTTAAATAGTCTTGACTATTAATTCTGTCATCAAGGGAAACCGTTGGCCCGGTAGATTTCCAAGATGTAGCACCCCGCAGATCATCACAGATCCTCCTCCATGTTTAACAGTTCAAAGCAGGCAGTTTGGGTCAAATGCTTCTTTGAGTTGTCTCTACACATATACTCAGCCAGTGGTCGGAAATACGGTAAAGGATGACCTGCTTGATATGTAGCATATGTGTTGGCAGGAATTCCATATGGTATATCCAGTGAAAGTTATGGTGTAGTGGAATAATAGGAAGGTTAACAGAGAAAGTAGCTATTGCATGTGGAAGATGTACAGGATCCATGAATCTACAGATACACAGGAAGCTGAATTTCTCAAATGCTCCTTAGGCTCTGTAGAGGTAGTGAATATTTTTTTACTACCTAGCTTACCTAATTAGCAGTGGAGGAGGATGTTCCAAAAGTGTAACTGCTGGAATGGGAATAGAACGGAGAAAGTTCAGAGCTTTTGTCTTTGTTGGAAATCAAAGATCACTCCATCTCCAAATGAAAGGAAGATTGTATGACACATGTGTACAAACACCAATTCCACATGATGGTCACATGGGCCCTGAATGCAGAGGACATGTGAAGCCTAGAAAGGAATGGAGCTAGTATGCTTTGTTGGATGTGCATTGCCATTGTACATGTACAGCAGAGTGCTAGTGCATTGAGAGAAAATTGAGGCATAAGAGGAATTAGATGCAATGTGCAAGAGAGACGACTGCACTGGTTTAGTCATGTGATGCCTATGGATGAGGACAGTAGCATAAAGAAGTGCCAGTCACTTAATGTATATGGAACTTGTGGAAGAGAAAGACCCATGATGATATGGGACAAAGCATTGAAGGCTGATCTCAAAACACTGAGCCTTATTAAGGAAATGAGAAAGGACTGGTACCTTACTGTACTGAAGACCCATCTACTACAGCAGAATTGATATCCTAAAATCACTTTGGTAATGCTTATCCATTTTTAGCCCTATCTCCACCTCCATCCCCTCTGCCCTATCAACCATTCCCCCACTACACACTTACACATTTCTTCTACAAACATCCATCATTTTTCTACTGCCTAAAAGCAGAAAAGGCACATACTACATCTCCCTAGTTTCTCAGTTACCATTGTTCCTCCACCCCAAAACCACTTTCATTTTCCATTATCTTCCCATCTGTCTTCATCAATGACTGTCTTTCTGTATCTTCTCTCCCCTTTGCTCTTCTCCATCATTGACACCTTATTTATTGCCTGTCATCTTCAATGCCTTCACATATCTACTGCAACCCTCATCCCTGAGACTTTCCTATATTTCTCTCTCCGTCATTTGCTACAGTCATCTTTACCCTGCTCACTCACCCCTCATTTATTCTGTATCATCTCACTTATTCTTGACACACCCAGTCTTCCTTGAGTTATGTCCTGAAACATTTTTGTCACTATCACTCTCTTTATCTTATTCTGTTACTCACTCTCTTTTCCTTCCCAACTGGAGCATCCATCTATCTACTCCACAGCAAGACACCTTTTTCTGTCCTTCTATACCTCTAATCTTTCAAATGACTCAAAGCCACACAAACCTCAATACTAATCACCCTTCTAGTTGACGCTTTTCTTGTCTTGTAAGGCATTTTGTGACCCTCATTGTGCTGGTATTATGTAAAAAGCACCCAGTGCACTAAGTAAAGTGGTTCGTGGTAGGAAGGGTATCCAGCTGTAGAGACCATGTCACAACAGACAACAGATCTTGAGACAGCTCCCAGTTTTGTCAGCTCCTGTCAAACCATCTGACCCATGTCAGTTTAGAAAACAGGTGTTAAATGATGATGATGGTGATATATCAAGGACAGAGAGCACAGTAAAATGCAATACTCAACCAAAATTGGGCTTAGTAGTGGATTCTATATTCGACTCCTGTATCCAGTGTAGTACAATGCAAGGCATCAACTTAAGATCAGCTTGAGTGTGGAATATGAGTCAAATAATTGAGAAAGATAATAAGCAAACACATGTGCTGAAATAATCACATAACAGTAGGAGAAACATGCAGCCATGCGTTTCATCTCATCAGTATCCTGCAATGAATGCAACGATCAATGTTGAAGCTCCAGATATATTCGCTTTTCCTTGTTATGCAAATGATCAACATGTCACATAAAACCTCACATGTCACATAAAACAGAACATAAACACTCATACACACCTACAGGAGGAATTTCAACCATGTTTCGTGGTCTGCTACCACAACAGCTCCTTTATAGGATCCAGTTAGCTCAAGACATCATCAGGAAGAACCATGTCCGGTTTCGGCCCCTACTCCTCTACCGTTTTGATGTGGCGGGGACACCCTTTCGGAGGTGTCTTCAGCTCTGATGTTGAGTGCATGTCTTCTTTCTTCTGTTCCCTGGCCTCTTCGATGCAGTGACAACGAGTGTATAGATTTTGCTTGTTCATCAGTATAATGTATGTGCATGTATATGTGCATATGTACATATGTATCAACAGTAACCAGGACGGGAGGGTCAACTTGTATTATGTTCTATTTATCTGAAGAATCCTTAGTGTTAAATTTTATTCATAATTCACCTGAAGAAAACAGGTTTTTTACATGATGTACTATTTTTAGTCATCAATAAAGAACATGTCTGAAACAGCTGTAGTGGGCCTCAACCCTTTTGTGTTATTGTTTATACATCACTGCCCTCAGAAACTTTCCTATGTTGGATCTTGAGCCTTTAGACAACTGGAGCATGTGCCATGAGTGTACTCTTGTGTAACTTTGCATACATGTTGTATATTCAGTCAGTATTTGTGAATGTGTGTATATGTTTATGTGTATGTTTGTGTGTATATATCATCATCATCGTTTAATGTTCTCCTTCCATGCTGGCATGGGTTGGATGGTTTGACAGGAGGTAGCCAGGCAGAAGACTGCACCATACTTCTGTGTCTGTTTTGGCATGGTTTTTACAGTTGGATGCCCTTCCAAATGCCAACCACTTTATAGTATGGATTGGGTGCTTTTTAAGTGGCACCAGTAGCTTACAAGACAAGGAATCTTTGAGAGGAGAGGGGTCATTGGAAGAAAGTGATCTTGTGTCAGATGATGAAAAGTTAGTGTGTGACAAAGAGATGGAAATAGATGTTTGCTATAGAGGGTTACATGGTTACCCAGCCTGAAAGAGAGAGAGAGAGAGAGAGGGAGGGAGGGATAGTTAGCAAGAAAGAGAGCAGAAACAGGTGTACTGCTGTAAAGGAGATACGTGGTTACCCAGAGAGAAAGAGAGAGAGAGTTAATAAGAAAGAGGGCAGAAACAGATGAGCTACTGTAAAGGAGATACATGGTTACCTTGCCAGAGGTAAGAGCGAGAGATGGAGGGGGAGAGACTGATCAAAAATGAGGACAGAAACAGGTGTGTTGCTGTAGAGGAGATACATGATTACCCAGCCAGAGGGAAGAGTAAGAGAAAGAGAGAGAGGGAGTGGGAGACAGCAAGAGTGCAAGAGATATAGGATGAAGATGGTGGAGAAGTGCCAGGATATACTCACAAGGAATGGCGATCAGAGTATAGATGGGATAGTAGAGTAACAAAGGGAGAGATAAATGATGGCAGGTGCCAGGGTATACCCCCAAGATCATAATATACGTAACAGGGCAGTGCAAAGGTAGTGGGGGGAATGCTGTGACTGGTGAGAACTTGGGTATATAGAGAGGGTGGGGAGAGTAATGATACAGTGAGCAGAATAGTGAGGACAGGATTGGGGAGTGGAAGATAATCATAGTGTAGGAAGAGGAAATGTGAGGAAGAGAAGAGATGTAGTTTAGTTTGTTGGTGTTGGGTGTGTGAAAATTTTATTGTTATGTGTGGATGGAACACAGTTTCGCTGATGTGGACAGGTCTTCTCCAGAACTTCATCTCGGTCCATTGTCATTTCCTCCATGAGCCCCAGCATCCTGAGATCAGTCCTCACCACTTCATCCCATGTCTTTCTGGATCTCCATCTTCCTCAGGTGCCATCCACTTTCAGTGACCAGTACTTCTTCATGCAGCTGTCTTCATTCATATGCATCCCATATCGAAACCAACATAGTCTCCTCTCTTGCACACTGCATTACATTCCTGTTACGCCTAACTTTTCTCTCAACACATTTGTGCTTTGTTGTTCATGCACATCCAGTGGAGTATACTGCCTTCATTCTTCTCTAGTCTATGTATGTCCTCTGCATTCAGAGCCCATGTCTCACTACCATGGAGTATAGCCATTTGTACACAAGTATACAATCTACCTTTCACCCTGAGAGAGTTCATTTGTTGCCAGTAGAGGTAGTAGCTCTTTGAACTTCCTCCATCCTCTCCTTTTTCTAGAAACAATTCTTTGAAAGTATCCACTCCATTGCTAATTTGGTCAGCCAGGTAACAGAAACTATCTACTACCTCAATAGAGCCTTCTGAGAGAGTCTAAGTCTTGTATGCTCTTAGTGCTTATTGTTCCTGCATACCTGTCATATATGAAGGTGACCTTGTCTGTTAATCCACTTGTGATTCCACTGCATCTCTTATGTGTCTATAGCTTACACTGGGTGCAGCAAATAGAATTACTGTTCACTCCTTTCCTACATATTGAACAGGGCCATTTACTTCAAGGAAAGAGGATTTTATCTGCTTTCTTGCTAACAACTTTGGTCTTTGCTAGATTAACCTTAAGGTTCTTTGATTCCTGATTTTACTCCCATACCTGGAATTTCTTCTCCAATTCTGCTACAGACTCTGCAGTAAGAGTGAGGTCATCCATGTATAGTAGTTCCTACAGGCATCCAGTTTTGAATTCCTCTGTTATGATCTGGAGGACTATAATGAATAGGAGTGGACTAAGAACTGAGCCCTGTACACTAAATTCATTACTGTATTCATGGCCAACTCTCACCTAACTGACAGCACCACTGTACATGACTTGTACAGTTCTAACAAGCCACTCCTCTACTTCTAGTTTCCTTAGAGACCACTAGATAATAGAGCGGTGGGGCTTCTGTCAAAAGCTTTCTCCAGGTTAATGAAAGTTAAGTATAAAGGCTTGCTTTTGGCCAAATACTTTTCCTGCAGCTGTCTCACTTGGAAGCTGGCATCTGTGGTACTCCTCCCAGGTACAGAACCAAACTGCATCTCATCTAGTTTAATTCTATTCCTAATCAATTGAGATATAACTCTCTCTGTAACTTTCATGACTTGGTCTAGCAGTTTGATGCCTCTGAAGTTGTTTCTATCTAAGGTGTCACCTTTATCCTTGTAGCAGCTAACTATAATACTACTACACTAGTTATTGAGGATGATGCCTTCTTGAATAATCTGATTAACTATGTGAGTGACTAGGCTGCATTCCACACCATCAGATATTTTAATCATCTCGGTAGTGATACCTGAAGGTCCAGGTGCTTTCCCTGTCTTCATATCCTTAATTGCCTTATCTATCATACTGCTATCAACTCTGATGGCTGGTCCCTTAGTTCTTTCAAAATATGAAAGTCTCTCCTTCTCCCATTCATTTTCCATATTTAGTAACCTTTCTTAATGGCACTTCAACACATCTTTCTTCACTGAGTCACTAATTGTAAACGTACCATTATACATTCACACACATTTCTCACCTAACATACACCTATTATCTCTGATACAAGCTTTGCTATCCTGAACACCTTACATCTCTGATCCTCACACTGTAGAACATTGGCATAGCTCTTGCCTTCTGCTGTTCCTTATGCTATGTAAACCTGTCACCTAGCTTCCCTTCTGACTACCTGATGTAATTTTTCCACCATTTTTCCAGTCCTTCTAGGCTTGTCTCTTCCCTTTTATAACACTGTCCACCTCTCCATTCCACCACCATGTCACCCTTGGCTTAGCTGGGACTTTGCACCAGATTTGGTTTGCAGCCCTCAGTAGATTGTACTGCAGGAACTTTCATTTGTCCTCTAAGCTGTATGTTCCTAGCTCCTCCTCTTCTCTATCATCAGAGGCTTCCATTAAAATGCCTCTGAATTTCTGTCAGTTTGCAGGGTTTTTGAGCTTCCATAATCTTCTTTTCCAGTGGTTTATTTCTGAGTCTTTCCAACCCTAATTCCGAAGTCACTAATCAGCAACTTATGTTGGTCTGTACACTCTTCACCTAGGAAGGACTTTGCATTTGGGAGTACTTGCTTATTTCATTGCCTGGTGAGGAGGTAATCAATCTGGTTTATGTGCCCACCAGTCTGATAAATGATCAGGTGGCTGGCTGGTTTTCTGAAGCTAGTGTTGCAGATCATGAGATCATTTGCATCACAGAACTCCAGTCTTCATATTCCCGCCTCATTCCTAGAGTCAAAGCCATAACTCCTGTGCATACCATTAAATCCATGGGATTGCTGCCCAGCATGCCCATTGAAGTTGCCAACCACAGTAACCAAGTCTCTGTCATTTGTCTTTGAGGTAGTCTGCTGAAAGACCTTGTAGAATTGGCCCTTCTGGTCATCAACCAGCCCAGCCTAAGAGGAAAATGTAGCTGTTAATTTATCTGTGAAAAGTCTCAGCTTAATAACCCTATCACATACTCTGATTATCTCACTTACCTTATCTACTCACTTTTCTGCTAAGAGTATATGCACACCATCCACTTCATTCCTGCTTATCATAGCAGAATTTGAATCTCTGTTTCTCATTCATCTAGCAGAGATTCATTTCAACCTCACTTCTTGCACACCATACATGGCCATGCTCTATCATTTCAATAATCTCACCAGATCTACTTTTCATTTTGCCTATGTTGATGGTAGCGGCCCTAAAATTATTTACTTGGGGTTGACTGGGAAAGCAGTCATTTTAAGTCTTTTGTCAGTACATATAAAGAAGATTTGCATGAATGCTTTCCATGTGGCATAGAGCTTTGGTGCATAGCTTATTCAATTGAATTGAATTACAATTTCCTCAATCCCTTAAAACATCCAGATTAAGAGACAACAGGGAGAGAGGTAGGGAGACTGAACAGGAAGCTGGTGTAACTACACAGTATGGTGTCAGTCTTATGTATTTACATATATATATGAATATATACACACGCACATACACACACACACACACACACACACACACATATATATATATATATAAATGAGAAAAAGAAGAAAATAGAAAAATTTGACATACAGGCGTTATTTATTCAAATATATTCAAATTCATGAAGAGAAAGTCCTGCCTACAGCTGTTTCCACACCCAATCAGTTCAATTACAGAAATAAAATACTTAAATTTAAATTCCAGTGTTTGAAATCAGTCAATTGGGAGAATTTCCAAAAGGAAGTTACATTTCGATGTGTAGACTAACCTATGACAAACTCTGATGTGTGTGTTTTCTTGAATGCAAGCATTCCTTAAAAAAACATTACTACCATATATATAAATAAACACATTCAATACATTTGTGCTCATGCAAATATGATACATAATAGTTTATTGATGGTGGTATAGTAGTTAAGAAGATGCATATATTATAGAGAGAAAAAGAAAGAGAGATAAAAACGAGTGCGTGTGGAAGAATAGTATATATATATATATATATATATATCATGATAGATCACTAGCCACGACACATTCTTTATTTTCTCTCCTTGTTTCTTTTTGTGTTCCTTTCTGTAGAAGACTGTAGGCTCGAAACATTAAGAACTTTTTTACTTCCTGAGTGTTATACTAATACATCTGTTTGTTGTCTACACCACCTGTCTTTGTCTTTTTTTTTTTGTGAATTCTTCCCCTATATATATATATATATTTATATATATATATATATTGATTGATAGATAGATAGATAGATAGACAGATATACATACATACATACATACATACATACATACATACATACATACATACATATGCCTTAATATACATACACATTTACATACATGCATATACAGTGACCTGCTAAAGTTTACAACTCACAGTCAGAAATCCAAGTTTACATACAATGCAGGTTAATGAAATTTATGAAGTTTTTGTAATAAATTCAATGCAACAATCAGAATTACATAATAATGAACAGAAAAAACTTTATATGGAAAAAAGTTGAAATTCAAAACAAAAGGTTACAACACATTTAACTCAATTGAATAATTTTTCAGATATTTTGAATAAAAATGATTTTGTTTCCCAAAATATCCATAGTGTTCTAGAGGATTTGGGAAGTTTTGTTTGTGAATATTTATAGCCATTGCATCAGTTCTGACATCAGTTTTGGGTAAAAATAAACAAATTGGGTAAGACCTTCATAAGCGTGGCATGGCAGTTTGTACAGAAAGATTTCTGCACAGCTTATTGTACCACTGAGTTCAGTTGGTACGCTAATGAATAACTGGAAATCTCCCTCTAGTCTGTTCAAGTCACCCATGTAAGTTAGCAGAGCATACAGCAAGAAAACTTGCAAGGACAACTAGTAATAGATCACAAACCACATTCAAGGTGTTGCAGGAAGACCTGGAAGCATGTGAAGTATATGTGAGCAAGAATATAATTAGTAGATCACTTATTTGTTATGATCACTTTTCTCCTTCTCCAAGAAAGATCCCATTGTTTAAGAAATGTCACTTTAAAGCTCATTTGGCCTTTGCAAAAAAACATCTATGTGAACCGGCAACATATTGGGAAAACTTAGTTTGGTTTGACAAAACTTAGATTGAGCTTCTCAGCAGAAACTTTATCAACAAGGTTTGGAGAAAGAACAGCATAGAATACCTGTAAGAGAATACTATCCATACAGTCAAAATTCAGAGGTGGATCAGTAATGGTATGGACTTGTTTTTGCTCATCAGGTTTTGGTAGAATGGAAGTAATAAAAAGAACAATAGATGGTGAAAAATATAGGGGAATTTTAGAGAGATGTTTAATACCTAGTGCTTGCTCCCTAAACTTGGAACAAGGATGGGCCTTTCAACATGATAACGATTCAAAGCACACAGCAAAGCTGACCAAGTATTTTCTGGAAACAAACGGGATTAATGTTTTGGAATGGCCAAGTCAATCTCCAGACCTCAATCTAATTGAAAATTTGTGGAAAGAATTGAAACTCAGAGTTCAAAACAGAAATCCATGCAACTTACAAGAATTGAAAAGAATTTGTGTAGAAGAATGGGGAAAAATAGGCTCCACCACATGTTAAAAGTATTTAGGAGACTATTTAAAGTGTCTGCAAGCTCTCATCATCAACAAGGGTTATATAACTAAATACTGATATGATTGTATAAATGTGTTGTAAACTTTTGCATTTTGAAGTTCAACTTTTTTCCATGTAAATTTGTTTCTCTTAACTTCATAAATGGTAGAAATTTCATTAACCTGCATTAACTCAATATATGTAAATTTGAATTTCTGGCTTTTGTGGGTCACTGTATATGCACATGAAGTCCACGTAAGCATACACTTAGATCATGCATACACACACACATCATCGTTTAACGTCCGCTTTCCATGCTAGTATGGGTTGGACGATTTGACTGAGGACTGGTGAAACCGGATGGCAACACCAGGCTCCAATCTAATTTGGCAGAGTTTCTACAGCTGGATGCCCTTCCTAACGCCCACCACTCAGAGAGTGTAGTGGGTGCTTTTACGTGTCACCCGCACGAAGGCCAGTCAGGCGGTACTGGCAAAGGCCACGCTCGAAATAGTGTCTTTTATGTGCCACCCGCACAAGAGCCAGTCCAGGGGCACTGGCAACGATCTCACTTGGCTTGCCCGGTCTTCTCACGCACAGCACATTTCCAAAGGTCTCGGTCAGTAGTCATCGCCTCGGTGAGGCCCAATGTTCGAAGGTCTTGCCTCACCACCTCAGCCCAGGTCTTCCTGGGCCTACCTCTTCCACGGGTTCCCTCAACTGTTAGGGTGTGGCACGTTTTCACGCAGCTATCCTCATCCATTCTCACCACATGTCCATACCAGCGCAATCATCTCTCTTGCACACCACAACTGATTCTTCTAATGTTCAGCTTTTCTCTCAAGATACTTACACTCTGACGGGTATGCACACTGACATTACACATCCAACGGAGCATACTGGCTTCATTCCTTGTGAGCTTACGCATATCCTCAGCAGTTACAGCCCATGTTTCACTGCCATGTAGCATGGCTGTTCGTACACATTTGTCATATAGTCTGCCTTTTACTCTGAGTGAGAGTCCCTTTGTCACTAGCAGAGGTAAGAGCTCTCTAAACTTTGCCCAGGCTATTCTTATTCTAGCAGCTACACTTTCAGCACACCCACCCCCACTACTAACTTGGTCACCCAGATAGCGGAAGCTATCGACTACCTCTAGTTTTTCACCCTGGAATGAGATAGAAGTTGTTTCCTGTTTGTTTACAGTCTTTATTGCACCTGAACATCTGCCACATACAAAAACTAACTTCCTAGTTAACCTGCCTTTGATATTGCTGCACCTCTTATGTGTCCATAGCTTGCACCGGGTACATCTTATAGAGTTACTACCTACTCCTTTTCTACATATTGAGGAGGGCCATCTACCTGAAGGGGTTTGTGTTTTATCTACCTTCCTACTTATTAGGATTTTGGTTTTAGCTAGGTTGACTCTAAGGCCCTTCAATTCTAGACCTTGCTCCCACACCTGAAACTTCTCCTCTAGTTCTGATAGTGACTCCGCAATTAGGGCAAGGTAATCAGCATAGAGGAGCTCCCAGGGGCAACCTGTCTTGAACTCCTCTGTGATTGCCTGGAGGACTATGATAAACAAGAGGGGGCTGAGGACGGAACCTTGGTGGACCCCTACCTCTACCCGGAATTCATTGCTGTACTCATTTCCAACCCTCACCTTATTGGCAGCATCTCTGTACATGGCTCGCACAGCTCTCACTAACCATTCTTCTATCCCAAGTTTCCTCATTGACCACCAGATAAGGGATCGGGGGACCCTGTCAAAGGCTTTCTCCATGTCAACGAAAGCCAGCTACAGAGGTTTATCCTTGGCTAGGTATTTCTCCTGCAGCTGTCTCACTAGAAATATGGCATCAGTAGTGCTTTTACCTGGCACGAACCCAAACTGCATCTCATCTAAATTGATTCGCTCCCTAATTAGTTGGGCAAGTGAAATCGAACTAATTTCGACGGATGGTACCCATGCCATTGTCGTCTCCTTCATTGGACACAGAAACTCGGCTTGCGAAAGTGAAATCGTGACGGCACCTGTGCCCTAGCACTTGTGCTAGTGGCAACTGTAAGGACATTCGAGCGAGATCGTTGCCAGTGCCGCTGGACTGGCTCCCGTGCAGGTGGCATGTAAAAGACACCATTTTGAGTGTGGCCGTTGCCAGTACCGCTTGACTGGCCTTCATGCCGGTGGCACATAAAAGCACCCACTACACTCTTGGAGTGGTTGGCGTTAAGAAGGGCATCCAGCTGTAGAAACTCTGCCAAATCAGATTGGAGCCTTGTGTAACCACCTGGTTCACCAGTCCTCAATCAAATTGTCCAACCCATGCTAGCATGGAAAGCAGACGTTAAACGATGATGATGATATATATATAAATATATATATAGATAATGACAAGCAAATTAGGCAAGTCGATTTAAGATATTTAATTAGTATTTGAAAATGGAATTCCATCTTCAATGTAAAATGTAAAATTCTCCAAAGTAAAACTCTCCCTTGAAGACAAAGGCAGTATTATCTGATAATGGTTCCAAGTAACCACCATTATTCCACACCACCAAGCCCCCAGAAACAGCTGTTGGACTTGTAAAACTCTATCCATTTAACTCCTGATATCATTTATATTCTGTATGTCGGACTTATTTTATATCCATACAGATGTACGTTTTTCCTACTAAATGCATTTAATATTCTGTTCAAATCTCTTGAGTACTTCAAAGTGTATTCTATATAGAGAACGCTTGTCTCTATCCTCTAAATTATATATATACTTATATGCACATGCAGTCTACATAAGCGTATACTTAGATGTAAATATATATATACATACCCACAAACACATACATTTACATACACATGTACATATATATGGAATCCACATAAGTGCATACTTACATGTACATGGTTCTTTAACAGGCACATGCACACAAGTATATGGGTACAAAGAACCTCTACTCACAGAACAGGAGTATTAGCAGCTTGGGAATCAAGTCATGCACATTCAGAGTGTAAAGGTGGACGTGGGTGAGCAGGCATAATTGGTTTGCAAAGATGGATGCTAAGCCCAGAAACCTTTGCAGAGAAAGCCATAGTTACCCCATGTTGTTTACAGTTTTAATTATTTATTGTTAATCAGACTTACGGTAAAGTTTTAGTATTTAATCATTATTATTAGTAATACAATAGTTATACACATGTGCATTCTAACTGGCATATTTATCATATAAACATATAAGCAATGAGGATGGAGTGTACAACAGGTTTTAGCAGTGGGTGGGATGTTGATGGGAGAGAGGAATTATAAGCATTGATTGATCAAGTTACATTTGAATAAAATAGATTAATACTTAGATGTAATCCCATGAACAAGCAGACAGCCAAGCTGATTGATATTTATGAAAACTATTCCTTAAATATGTTAATGGTTGCTATGCCCAGAAAACATACACAGAGAAAAAAATAGTACCCCCATGTTGTTTACAATTTTAATTATTATTATTATTAATACAACATTTATACACATGTACACTTTAAGCAGCATATTTATCATATTAAAACATGTGTGTGCATGCATGTATATAGGTGTGTTATATATGTGTATATTTTATGTATATGTGTGTGTGTGTGAATCTATATGTGGCTTGATCTTATTCTGTCAGTTTGCTTGGCATGCATCTTGTCATTTTATTTTCCTTTTTATGAGTTTTCTCTCCTTGTTCTCTCCTTTTTTCTACCCCTCTCCCCCTCACTTTCTCTATCTGTCTGTCTCTCTCTCCCCCTCTCTTTAGTTGTATATATTTGGCTTTGAGAGAAGTGTAACTTTGTTCAGACTTCCTTAATGTAATGCTTTGTCCCCTATTTTATGTATTATTTCTCTTGCATTACTTCCATTTTTTTCATTAGCTATCACATTCAAATCCTGTTTTCTAATTGGGTAAAAACGACCAAAATTTAAACCTGTGTATCATTTTTCTAAAATTTTTCTAGAATAAATGAATCACAAACTTGGTTTCAGTGTGAAAAAGTACATCAATATACCAAATTTGAAAATTTTCACTCAGTTCAAAATCTAACAGCCACAGAAAAGATCTCTCTATTTGTCTATCTCTTTCATTTTTTTGCTTTTCCCATGGTAGACTTTTCCCCTGTGTATATATATTTGCAACTTTCTTTCTCCATATATATATAAAAATAGAGAGCTCCAATTTTTTTTTAAACTTCCAGGCTACTCCCAGTATTTTTAAGTGTGTAGTGCAAAAAAGAATTGGCCAAATCAGTGCTGTGTAAAAAATTCATACATTTTCCAGAACTTTTTTATCATCAAAAGCCCTCCCACCTCCATTTACTCTTTTACTTGTTTCAGCCATTTAACTGCGGCGATGCTGGAGCACCACCCTTTAGTTGAGAAAATTGACCCCAGGACTTATTCTTTGTAAGCCTAGTACTTATTCTATCGGTCTCTTTTTGCCGAACGGCTAAGTTACAGGGATGTAAACACACCAGCATCGGTTGTCAAGCGATGGTGGGGTGACAAACAGAGACACACATACATATATATATATATATATATATATATATATATATATATATATATATATACACACACATATATACGACGGGCTTCTTTCAGTTTCCGTCTGCCAAATCCACTCACAAGGCTTTGGTCGGCCCGAGGCTATAGTAAAAGACACTTGCCCAAGGTGCCATGCAGTGGGACTGAACCCGGAACCATGTGGTTGGTAAACAAGCTACTTACCACACAGCCAAAAAGTTGAAAAATGTAAAAAATTCGATTTATGTGGGTGTGCTATTCCAAAAGTCTACCAAGACATTCTATTGTAAAAATTGGCCAGCAACAACGGAATACTCAGCTAGTATATATATATATATATATATATATATATATATATATATATATATATACAAGAAATGAGGGCAGGGAATCGTCAATTAATAATAGAATTAACAATTAACAATGTTGGTGTCGCATGGCCAAGGATTACCGTGAATTTTTTTAGAGACACTTTCAAATTTATCAGAATATTTGGGCTGAAGATTGGAATAGTGAAGTTTTCGTTCGCTTAACCATGAAACGATTCGTACCCAATTAACTAAAGGCTTGTTTTGTTTGTGCTTTTCCCTCCGGTTTTTTGTTCTATGTGTGCCATAAATATCGCCATCCATTTTAGAGAAAAATTTGTAGTTTAGAATCAGTAGTTCTTTGACTGCTGTTTCTGAATTTTCAGTATGTTGGAGAAGCAACTCAATTGCTAATCCCTTATATTTATGATGATAAATGGTCTTACCGATAAAGGTTTATTTCATACTGAACTACTTGGCAAAATTGTTAATTGTTAATTCTATTATTAATTGACGATTCCCTGCCCTCATTTCTTGTATATTTTATATTTGATATCTCTAAGTTAGATAGTTAAACCGTAATCCTTCCACACGGAACTTTTTTTCATACGGGACTATTTGTCGCGCACATGGAGTGGACTTCTTTGGGGTGGGATGCCTGGACTCGCTAGCCGATGAATTCGTAAGTGCCTTTCTTATCGTTGATTTTTGGTGTCGCATGGCCAAGGATTACCGTGAATTTTTTTAGAGACACTTTCAAATTTATCAGAATATTTGGGCTGAAGATTGGAATAGTGAAGTTTTCGTTCGCTTAACCATGAAACGATTCGTACCCAATTAACTAAAGGCTTGTTTTGTTTGTGCTTTTCCCTCCGGTTTTTTGTTCTATGTGTGCCATAAATATCGCCATCCATTTTAGAGAAAAATTTGTAGTTTAGAATCAGTAGTTCTTTGACTGCTGTTTCTGAATTTTCAGTATGTTGGAGAAGCAACTCAATTGCTAATCCCTTATATTTATGATATATATATATATATATATATATATAACTTATATGTAAAAAGTTAAAGGTTGCACACAAATAAATATATATTGAGAAAATAAGAAAATATAAGGGAAGTATGTACTGGTTTCAGTTGTTTAAGATAACTTCTTTGTGCTAGAGTAAATTGAAAGAAAAATTTACATAAATTAAACTTTCATAATATCAGTTCTGGAAGATTACATAGTCATATTTTTCATGTGAAAATCTCATGGTGCTGTATTTCACAGTCCTTCTGATTGTTACTTATCAGTGCTAAAGAGTTATAACCTCTAATCAATTCTGTCTCTTTGAATTATATTATCACAAGTTAACTCCATCATTTTATTTGGGCCTGATGAGAGATACATAGGAAATATAAGCATTAAGTAATTGTCCACAGATGTAGATTTTGTAACTTAGGGGTACCCTAACTGAGCCAGTAGACTATACTATTAATAACATTCAGCTCTATTGGCTTTATATAATGTTCTTTCTATTGTCTTTCTGCAGAAACTTTTGATATTACATATATATCTCTATATTTTGTCATTTTTCTTTTCTCTTTCTTCATCATGTTACATTGTCTTCTTTAATGTCTTTCACTCATCATCACTTGTGTGTAAAAACAATATTCCCCACTCTCTCATTATTTACTTTAGACTCTCTTGACTTTGTTTTCTTTTCTTATCGCTTCCAAGAATGTTACTGGTTCTTATTTCAGCTATTTTCATTCGTATCAAACTGCTAATATCATAAATGAAAAACATGCTCAGATAAACTCTGATTTCTGTTTCCCTCCTCTCTTCAATTTTACCACATTCATTCATCCAGTACTACCTTGGTGTACTTTGGTGTTCTACTCTGCTAAATTTGACTAGCACATGTTAAATTGTTCTTTTTAATATTCTTCTCTCTCACATAAAACTTTGAGGTTTGCTTGTTCATGATATTCCCACCCAAACTCGTTCCCATCACCTGTACTGGAAATCTTTCTTCTCTCTTTTGATAAGTATATAACACCTCCATTTCCCACCCTCTATGACTGTTTATATTGTTCTCTAGATCATGTACATCATTTACCAGATGCAGTTACCCCATATTTTCCTCCTTCTATACCAGGATCCAGACAATGATGGTTCTTAATGTCTTAGTAAACACCCATAGCAACAGTAAAGTTAATGATATTAAGAATTTATTGATAACTAGCAGAGGTGTTAACACTTTGTTATTCTAAGAACACTTATTTACTAGTCTAACAATCAGTGCTGTTGAATCTTTTTTGGAAAACTTACAGAATTCCATGCCAAAACATACCAAAATTCACAAAAATGTACAAAATATTTTTGAAATATATCACAACTGCAAAAATAGAGAAAAATACTGTCTTTTTCTTAGAAAATTTGAAATATATAGGTGTATAATGACTTGAAATTGGTGAAAATACATATAAAAAAGAAAGAATATTGAAATTTAAAATGTAGAATACAGTCAGTTTTTCAGTAAAAAACATTCCAAACTGTACAAACTTACCAACTAAGGCAGCGCTGCTAACGAGTCCTCCAGGTGAAGTCATGCCACAGAGAGTGTTTACCTCTGTGATTAGTTGCTCGACATCGCAAAACTTACACAAACATGAAATTACAACCTCCTAAAAGTAAAGGGGATGCCCACTCTCAATGGAATAAGGGGAATCCTCGGTATAAAGATATCCTCTCCCTTTCCACATACCTGTACTTGAACCACAAAGAGCCAGGATCACATAACATGCATGTTTGCAATATCACTGCAAACAATACCCTGAGACCTTTGGAGCACTTTGATGCAGTGGCTTCTGCCAGCATTGACACTGTGCCCCATCTTCTAGCAAACTATGCATGAAGCAGGCCTCCTAGTATCTTCCACATATCTCGCCATCAAAGGCTTTCAGTTCATGGAAACATGTTGGTCCTCTGACCTTGTGCAGTAAAAGACTGAAGTAGTAACATTACTGTTGACTGATGGACCGTGTAAACTCTCCCAAAGCTGGGACTTGGGTGCAGCATCCTCTGCCAGTGTTACATTCCACTGTGTCCCATCTTCTAGCAACCCATGCTTGAAGCAGGCCTCCCAGTATATTCCACATTTCTCTCCTGTAACATCACAATTTTCTCTCACACACTGTTTTGCAATCTGAAATACCTCAGTTCTTTGGTCCTCACGTTGCTGGACATTGGCAAACTTCTTCTTTTCTGCTTCACCCTTGGCTATGTATACCTGCCGCCCAGCCTCCCTTTTGGCTACTTGGTACAGTTCCCTGCTACTCCCACCCTTCCAGGCTTGTTTCTTTGCTCTAATAGCTTTGTCTACTGTACTATTCCACCACCATGAAACTCTATGTCTGGAGGGGACTTTGCACCACCCACAGACTTGGTCTGTGGCACTCAGCAAGCTGTCCTGTAGGAATTTCCAGCCACCTTCTATGTCCGGTGTCTGTAGCTCCTCCTCCCTCTCATTAAATTCCTTGATGAGGATGTCCCTAAATCTCTGACCATTTGGAGGGTTCTTTAGCTTCCAAATCCTTCTTTTTTAGATTGGTCTGCTTCTCGGTATCCTTCTGGCCTTGAGTTACTAATGACTAGCCTATGCTGGGGGGGGGGGGGGGTGCATTCTTCACCCAGGAGGATCTTTGTATTTAAGAGCAACCCCGCGTCCCACTGTCTGGTGAGGATAAAATCAATCTGGCTAGCAGAGTCACCTGATTGATAGGTTATCAGGTGGCTGTCTTGTTTCCTGAAGTTAGTGTTGCAGATTAAAAGGTTACATGCATCACAGAACTCCAGTCGCCTAGTTCCCTTTTTGTTTCGAGAGCCAATACCATGGCCCCCATGTACACCAGTGAAGATACCGGATTGCCACCCAGCATGCCCATTAAAATCTCTGTAACAATAATAATAATAATGATAATAATAATAATAATAATAATAATAATAATAACAGAAATCATACAGAGATCGACGCAACAGAACTACATGATCTAAAAAATCAAATCATGATTGAATGGCTGAAAATTAAAGAGACTAGTATGAATGAACGCGACACTCTCCCCAAAATTCGCAATTCTAACCAAAACCTGAAAATAATTGGTAAAATCCGCCTTGCACTTAAGGATATAATTTCAGCTAATGATGTTGATATTACAGATCTCAACCACCTGTACTATGCATCCGCAAGAATCTCAACGATTCTATGTGGTAAAAAGATTAGAAAAAGACAACACTCCCACAAAAAGCCTTCTTGGCAAGAACGCATTCAACACCAAATTAAGCTGCTTAGATCTGACATAGAATGTTTGAAAAACCTTAAATTTGACAAGAGTATCAAACCTACAAAGACCCATAAACTAAAGAAAAAATATAATATGAAAACCATAGTTGACATTGATGCCACCATAGAAACCATCAAGCAAAAGGTATGTGCTAAAGCTGCCCGCATAGCAAGGTATGAAAAGCGTGTTAGATTCTTCCAAGATAATAACATGTTCAAAAATAACCCCAAAAATTTCTACAGGAAGATAGGGAAAACACCAGTAGCAATAAAGTCTGTCCCATCAAAAGAAGAAGTGCAAGAATTTTGGAATAAAATCTGGGCAGAAGATAAAACACACAATGAAAAGGCCCCTTGGATTGTTAGACTATCTACAGACCTAGACTCCTTAGAGGAGCAAAAGTGGGAGGGGGTCAAGGTAGAAGATATAAGATTTGCTCTCAGGAGGTCAAGCAAATGGAAGTCTCCAGGAAAGGATAAAATTCCTAACTTCTGGTTGAATGCCTTCCCAGAAAGCCATAAACTGCTAACAAAACTTTACAACGATGTTTTGCAAAATCCTAGTTTGATGCCCTCTTGGCTAGTTAATGGTTTAACACTCCTGCTTCCAAAAAATGAGGAAACAAACGAACCAAAAAATTATCTCCCCATAACCTGCTTAACAACAATGTATAAGACGCTAACATCTGTCCTAACCGAGTACACCTATAGTTTTTTAATAGAAAGTAGCATATTCCCTAATGAGCAAAAGGGATGTAAACGTGGATCTTATGGTTGTAAAGATCAGCTACTCATCAATAAGATAATCTTAGAAGATTGTCACAAGCGACACAAAAACTTGTCAATAGCCTGGATAGACTATAAAAAGGCCTTTGATAGTCTACCACATAGCTGGATTAGGAAATGTCTGGAAATGTATAAAATAGCTCCTACTCTGCGAAACTTTTCATCTGTAAGTATGAGAGCATGGAGAACCACACTGATGTTGAACAATGACAATGAATCTCTAAATGCTGGAGATGTAAGAATTTCATGTGGCATTTTCCAGGGTGACTCACTCTCACCACTCCTCTTCTGTCTAGCCTTAATACCGCTCTCAAAATTGCTCAATGATGCACAGTATGGTTATAAAATATTTGATAATAATATAAATCATCTCATTTACATGGATGATTTAAAGCTCTTTGCAAAAAATGACCAACAACTCAAAGGCCTACTAGCGATTGTTAAACAATTCAGTGATGACATCAGGATGCAATTTGGCCTTGATAAATGTGCAAAAGCTACCTTTATCAAAGGAAAAATGACAAATACATCTAATGTGAACCTTGACCAGCAAAATGTCATAAAAGAGTTAGAACCAGCGGAGAACTACAAATACTTAGGGGTAATTGAAGGGGACAATATCAAGCACTCAGTGATGAGGGAAAGGATCAGAAGAGAATGTTATCGCAGGGTGAGAGCAATACTGAAGACAGAGCTGAACGCGAGAAAAAGGATCGAAGCGATCAATGCTCTAGCCATACCAGTCGTGACTTCCAGTTTCAACATCGTTAACTGGTCAATTACTGAAATATGTAATGTTGACAGAAAAATACGAAAACTGTTGACAATGCATAGAATGCACCACCCTAAGGCAGATATAGAACGTCTTTATCTGCCAAGAAAAGAAAGAGGCCGAGGACTTCTACAGCTGGCATTATCAATGAAGGTAGCCACAATTGGCCTAGACACCTATCTGAAAAACTCTGAGGACTGGATGCTAAAACTTGTCTTAAAATATGAAAGCAAGAAAGCATCTTACTCAGTAACAAAACAGGCAAAGGAATATCTAAGTGAATTCCAATTGCAACAAATTCAAGAATTAGACGAACTAGAAACACCTGCAGAAAAAGCTAAGCGCTTGAAAACCCGTGCTAAAATTGCTGCCTTAGCTATTATGACTGAAAAATGGCATGGAAAACCTCTCAATGGCAAATACCCAAAGAGAGCGAGTAATGCAGATATTGACAAAGCCCTTACCCACCAATGGTTAATGGCCTCTGGCTTGAAATCAGAAACAGAGGGGTTTATCATAGCAGCCCAAGATCAATGCCTACCTACAAAGAACTACCAGGCCAACGTATTAAAGAACGGCAGCTCCCCATTATGTCGTATATGCCAACAACAAAATGAGACCATCGATCATGTTATCTCCATGTGCAGTCTGCTTGCGCCTACAGAGTATCTCAACAGGCATGATAGAGTTGCACAATATATTCACTGGGTAATATGCAAAAACCTGGACTTGCCCCAAGATAAAAACTGGTGGGAACACAAACCACCCCCAGTACTTGAAAATGATCACATTGCACTCCTCTGGAACTTCACCATTCAAACTGACAGAAAGATAGACGCAAATAGGCCAGACATCATACTGAAAGACTTCAGACAAAAATCATGCCTCCTCATTGATATGACTGTCCCAATCGATATAAACGTATCTGTCAAGACCTACCAAAAACTGAGCAAATATAAAGATCTTGAAATAGAAATTAGCAAAATGTGGAATCTGAAGACGAAAACAATACCTATTGTCATAGGTGCCCTGAGAATGACAGCGAAACGAGCTGATTACTACCTAGATCAGATTCCAGGAAACCCCAAAATGGCTGAAGTTCAAAAGATAGTGCTCATGGGAACTGCCCATATCCTACGTAAAATACTGTCTATGTGATCTCAAATTTTAAAGCAAACACATAATTTTCTTATGGTTTCTTAAACATTCACTTGAACAAAACTGTACAAATCCAAATATATGGTACCCTAGGCATAACACCTACATGAACTTCTAACTTGTTGTCTCTTGAGGTTTCTGGGTGAGACTTGGATCCAACTTGTACAAATGCAAAACAAAAGTCAAACATAAAATAATAATAACAATAATAAGAGAGGGAGAAGAGAGAAAGAAGGAGAATTGGATTGAACGTAGGGATCTTAAGTTTTCACTAGCATATGGTATGGAAGATGAAACTGTGTTTACATAGTTAGATAATGAAATAATAAAGTAATTATAATTTGCGCTGTGAAAAGAGGTTTTAGATGTGTGGTAGGTTGGAAAACAAAGTTCCTTATCTGAACGTTTTCTTGGGTTCTACTTCGTGTGGCAAGATATTAAAATGTGAGGTAACAGAATCTGAATGGAGCTACTGTATATAGGGTGGGGTGGGGAGAGCGGAGGTAATGTCGTGTTGGGAGAAGCAAGTGGTTAACGGAACTGAGAGACAGAGGGAGAGAGAGAGTCCATAGTTAGGCTGGGCGAAGACAGAACATGACGGGATGGAATTTTCAGAATTTAGAGTAATATAATTGATCAAATGGAATGGATTTAACTTGCCATTATAACAAACTGCTAGGTGAATAACACTGCGAAACAACAAACACTTTGGTTGCCAGTATGAAAGAATGATGATGATGATAATGATAATAATAATAATAATGATAATAATAATGATAATAATAATAATAATTATGCCCAGATGCAGTACCAGGCAGTTGCTCTCATGGCTTCTGATCTTAATTGATTGGAAGTGTTATCATGTACATTGTTTTGTCTTGGTATAAAAGATGGGCTACAGCAAATATTCTGCTTAATACCACAGATTTGCTTGTCAGTTGTTTGACTTTAACCAGTTGGGCATGTCCCTTAGTGGCTGACGATATGTGCATCTCTGATCATGAGCAGAAGTAGTAGGGGAGCATCATAGCCATGTATTGAGAGGAATTCTTTGGGGTTTGAATAATTCACCTTTGGAAACATGGGTGTTTTGCTCAGCATCCTTAAACAAACCTTATTCAGGGACCTTTTGAGCAGGATGGGCTACTCGACCTGAAGAAAATTCTAACTGGGCCCCACCTGCAAGGTAATGTGCTGTTTATCTTGATATGAGATCACTATGTCGTGCACATATGGTTGTGATGCATGTGCCTAGTGTACCCTTATCAGACGGGTAGTTATGATGGGTATAAAGGCTTCATATATTTTACCCCAGTGTCACTTTGATGGCATGCACTGCTCTCTCACTCAACAATAATAAGATAGAATTGGACCTTTGCATTCTTAACTAGAGCTATAACCAACAGGTTTTGGTCAGCCAAACTGTGATAAAATTAGATAAATGAATGAATAACAATAATAAATGAGCATGAAAGATAGGGAGAATTGGATTGAATGCAGGGGTCTTAAGTTTTTTCTAACATATGGTGTGGAAGACGAAACTGTGTTTACATGCATAGATAATGAAATAATAAAGTAATTATAATTTGCACTGTAAAAAGAGGTTTTAGATGTGTGGAAGGTTGGAAAACAAAGTTGCTTATCTGAACATCTTCTTGGCTTCTACTTCTTGTGGCAAGATTACTCTGTCAGTCTCACCATGAGAAGAGTTGAGCTTGAAAATGTCATCTGCATATCCAAAGGAAAAAAAAGCATAAGAGTGTATTCCAGTTGGTCCATATATGTGATGGTTTGCTAAGTTAGATCAAACAGTGAGTATTGTGCAACACCTTCTGATTATTGATATTAACAAAAATATTAAGTGTCCCAACTCTGAGGGTGTGGAAGGTGTGGGCCTGTGAGACCCTGGAATGGGGAACAGCAGCATCATGTACCTGAAAAGAAAGCTCACATTTAGCAGAACTCATAAACATACAATAGCCTGTTTTATTTTTCATCTAACTAAAAATATATAAACAATATTCATGAGATTACTATAATCACAGTTCCCTTATCCAGTAGAAATAAATATATATATATATATTTTTAAAATACACACACACACACACACACACACACACACACACACACACACACACACACACACACACATTCCATTCATTTATCAATAAAATTTTTGTCTCTTTTTCTATTTCAGTTTTACCAAAATCGGTCACAATCAAGGCTACTTCTGACACAGATCCAGTGGAAAATAAGAATAAAAGTTATGAATGCCTTATTAAAGACACCAACCCTGAATTTTCAGTCTATTGGTTGATTATTAAGAAAGATGGAAAACCAAAAAATGTTACAAAGTATATTTCAAATAAGCCAAGCAAATCAGGAAACCTGACCACTTTATCATCAAATCTGACATTAACTCTTAATAAGAATTTTCAGAAATTACAGTGTGTTGCATATTTTCCGGGTAAAAATGAATTTGTTAACCATTCAAAGGAACTCGATTTGCATATAAAATGTAAGTTTTTTTCCCTTATCTCTATAAAGCACAAAGTATAGATTTGTTCAAAATATTTTTGTGAAATATTTCTTCATTTCTAGATTTATATTTACCACAACAATGAGAAGATTACACAACTTCAATAGTTTTGAAAAGAGTTTTTTTTTATTGATTTACTTTTTTGTTATTGTAATATTGTATCTCTGACCAATTATGAACAAGTTGATCCCAAAATATTTGTGGTCATTTCTGTAATTTTCTTAAATCTACTAAAGCATCTACTTCATTGAGTTCTGATTTCTAGAGTAAGATGTATAATGTTGTGGAAGGATTCTGACCACTTCCTAATGATTAAACATGGACTGACACTTTTCTATAAAATAAAGAACTGTCGAGTTGATTCGAGCATTTGACAGAGAGTGTTTAACCTCATGTAGCAGCAGTAGTACTACATCATGTGAAGACCTTACTTTACCCCCAAATCAGAAAATACATCCAACGCAGTAGGATATAAAAATGGCAATGTGATATTCGAAGCTTGCGTTGAACATTGAAACTTTTTGGCACAAACAAAAAATTGTTTAACATGGAGGACTTATTGGCCCCCATGCAACAGCATCAACAACAACAACAACAGTAGCTACAACAGCAACTGCAACAGCAAAGCCAACATTTGCTTGGATTAAAATTAAAGAAGTTTAAAAATACTTAAGGTTCATACTCGCCAGAGAGCATAGCAAACTCAAGTGAAGAATTCAGCTATAATCCAGAAAAATGGATCACCTTCTCTGTATATTCTCAAAGATATGAAGAAATGTTCAAAGAAGAATGTAAAAATTGGATGGACGAGAAAAAAGTACTACTACTGTTAAGAAAGTTATTTCCTGCTGAACACGAAAAATATAGTAACTATATTCTGCTGAAGAAACTAGGTGAGATTTGTTGTGATGAAATAATGTTTGATTGAAAATTTTCAGCAAAAGATGTTCCCTGTTCAGTACTCACTGGCAGTGTTTAAATTTGGTTAAAAAAGATGATGAAGATTTTGTCACCTATGCAGGGGTTAAGAGATTGTGAAAAATTCGAATTAAATTAAGTAACCCTTGACATGTTCAAATGTTTAATTTTTGATCAAGCAAAGATGCAGATATACATTTCTGAATATTAACAAAATTAGAACAAGACCAAAAATTAACTCTATAGACTGTAGCAGAAGAATGTCAGAGGATTATGAATTTAAGAGATGACGCAGATAAAATTGAAGAAAGCGATTGCTCTCATATTCATTCATGTTGACCTGAAACAGATAAAAAAAAGAAAGAAATGTCAAGACCAAATCCATGCTATGGGAGCAGAGGTTTACATTTCAATGTAACTGCCCATTTAAAAATCTAAAATGCTTTGAGTGTGGAAAAATAGGTCACAAAAGCTCACATTGTAGAATGAAACGAAAAAAAATAAAGGTTGAATGAAAGAAATTCTGGCAAGAAGGTATTGTCATCAGAAATCCTAAGCAAGGCTCAGAAAAGAAACTTTGTGTTCATAAAAATGAATAAAGTGAATATCAAGTTACAATTGGATACAGGCAATGATATCACAATAATTAAGCCTTTAGTGTTTAAACTGGCGATAACTGGCTGAAAATTATTCCTCTTTATTTGTTTGAACCAATCGAATCTGGCCGTATCTGATTTCTCTCCAAAATCACTAAAAAGATAAACAAATCACATTATTGAATTCTCGTAGCTTTGAGATAATGCGAGATAAAGCCTTTCCCACCTTTATTCAAGTAAAAATACGGTGAAATTTTTGAGACTTCTTGGTTTTTAATGATATGGCATCAGCAAGTAGCGATTCCAACTTCAAAGATTTTACTCTTGATGATGTACAAAATATAAATGAAAACAGCAATGATTTGTCTTCAGACAAATCATATTCACATTTATGAATCTTTGTCAGACGAGGAAAATTTTGATAATGAAAGTGATAAAAACGATATTGTAAACATTATGGCAACATGGTTGAAGATTACTACATCAACTACAGTTCCTGATTTCACAGAAAAGACTAATCCATAATACAGTCTACCTCCCAATGCTCAATGATTGGACTATTCTTTTTTTATTTTTACTGAAAAATGTTTTTGAAACTGTCACGGAGGAAACAAGTGTTCAACGCATAATTTATTTTCATGGGAGACCCGATCCATTATGACAGCCAATTGATACTGTGGAAATGCGAGCTTTTTTTTACTATAAACATTATGTTTGGTATCAAGCAACTTACTCAACTGAGGAACTACTGGAATCCTGATATAAGGTATGGTGATCCATATATCTCCAGCATTATGTCTAACTATAGTTAATTCATATATTATGTAGAAAGCCACAAGGTACCTTCACCACCAAAGGACTACAACCATTTGAAATTTCGGGTTGACATCACATCTCAGTTACGTGAGGGCTTTTCTTCCAGAAAGCACTGAACTGGGAGAAAAGCAAAATTAACTGAGGTGGATGTCAACAGACTTCCATAAAGTGGGAAAAATGAATGGTAGGAAAACAGTTTGCAGACTGTGTTCACTGCAAAACAGAAAAACTCAGAAAGAATATCAGTTTGAGACCTCATATATGTGTTCTTTTTGCAAAGTGTTCTTGTGTAAAGGGTGGTATGAACAGTTTCACGATAGAAACATGACATTACTATATTTTGTTGTTTGATAGTAATACTATCATGGATTTTTTTCATTTATTAGAAATAATATGTGAAAGTGCAAAATACATATTTATTTTCAGTATGTTACACACCTGTATTCACCTTTGCCTCACTTGTTAATGAGTTTTTTGTATTAGATGCATTCTGTTATGTAAATGTTTTCATTAAATTGTATAAGAGTACATAGCCAATGGTATATTGACTAGTAAAAGAGTTTTGCACCTTATTTTCAATAAGAATGTTTGATTGAAATACAGGGAAGGAATAAAATCTTGTACTGATTATAATTGTAATTCAAATTAATGTGCTTCATCTTGAAAAACAGCAACATTTTTAATGGTTGAGATCTGGGATAATTTTAGCAACAAATCAAACAGGTAAGATGCATTAAGAATTTCAATTTTAGTGCTTATCCATAATGTATTTGAATTTACACCTGTTAATTAAATTTACTTGCCCATAAAAGTAAAATTTAATCAACAAGATCAGCTAAAATTGCATAACTATAATCCACTGGTATTTAAGTACCCACTGACAAAATTTCAAATCTGTATATAAAAAATAACAGGGTTACAAGCAATTATTGTGGACACTCCTCTTGAACCTGAATAATTCAAAATAACGTGAACAAATAAGCATTACATTTGTCAGATTAATCATCATCATCATCATCGTCGTTTAACGTCCGCTTTCCATGCTAGCATGGGTTGGACGATTTGACTGAGGACTGGTGAAACCGGATGGCAACACCAGGCTCCAATCCAATTTGGCATAGTTTCTACAGCTGGATGCCCTTCCTAACGCCAACCACTCAAAGAGTGTAGTGGGTGCTTTTACGTGTCACCCGCATGAAAACGGCCACGCTCGAAATGGTGTCTTTTATGTGCCACCCGCACAAGAGCCAGTCCAGGGGCACTGGTAACGATCTCGCTCGAAAACCCTACAAAGGCCAGTCAGGCGGTATATATATATATATATATATATATATATATATATATATATATATATATATATGTCTGTACGTATCGTCGTCGTCGTTTAACGTCCGCTTTCCATGCTAGCATGGGTTGGACGATTTGACTGAGGACTGGTGAAACCAGATGGCTACACCAGGCTCCAATCTGATTTGGCAGTGTTTCTACAGCTGGATGAGCTGGATGCCCTTCCTAACGCCAACCACTCAGAGAGTGTAGTGGGTGCTTTTACGTGTCCCCCGCACGAAGGCCAGTCAGGCGGTACTGGCAACTGCCACGCTCATCTCGCTCGAGAAACCTCATGTGTCACCCGCACAAGAGCCAGCCCAGGGGCACCAGCAACGATCCCGCTCAAAAATCCCACAACAACCCCACACAAGAGCCAGTTCAGGGGCACCGGCAACGATCTCACTCGAAGAAATTTCATGTGTCACCAGCACAAGAGCCAGTCCAGGGGCACCGGCAACGATCCCGCTCGGAAGATTTCATGTGTTGCCCGCACATGAGCCAATCCAGGGGCACTGGCAGCGATCCCGGTCGAAAGACTTCATGTGTCGCCCGCACATGAGCGAGTCCAGGGGCACTGGCGACGATCCCGTCCCGCTCAAAACATTTCATGTGTCACCCGCACAAGAGCCAGCACAGGGGCACCGGCAACGATCCCGTCCGAAAGATTCCATGTGTCGCCCGCACACGAGCCAGACCAGGGGCACCTGCAACGATCTCGCTCGAAAAACCTCATGTGTCACCCGCACAAGAGCCGGTCCAGGGGCACCGGCAACGATCTCGCTCGAAAGATTTCATGTGTCGCCCGCACATGAGCCAGTCCAGGGGCACCGGCAACGATCTCACTCGAAAAACCTCGTGTGTCACCCGCAGAAGAGCCGGCCCAGGGGCACTGGAAACGATCCCGCTCGAAACATTTCATGTGTCACACGCACAAGAGCCAGTCCAGGGGCACTGGGAACGACCCTGCTCGAAAAATTTCATGTGTCACCCGCACATGAGCCAGTCCAGGGGCACCGGCAACGATCTCGCTCGAAAAAAACCTCATGTGACACCCGCACAAGAGCCAGCCCAGGGGCACCGGCAACGATCTCGCTCGAAAGATTTCATGTGGCGCGCGCACATGAGCCAGTCCAGGGACACTGGCCACAAACCCCGCTCGAAAGATTTCATGTGTCACCCGCACAAGAGCCAGTCCAGGGGCACTGGCAACGATCTCGCTCGAGAGATATCATGTGTCGCCCACACATGAGCCAGTCCAGGGGCACTGGCAACGATCCCGCTCGAAAGATTTCATGTGTCGCCCACACATGAGCCAGACCAGGGGCACCTGCAACGATCTCGCTCGAAAAACCTCATGTGTCACCCGCACAAGAGCCGGCCCAGAGCACCGGCAACGATCTCGCTCGAAAGATTTCATGTGTCGCCCGCACATGAGCCAGTCCAGGGGCACCGGCAACGATCTCACTCGAAAAACCATGTGTCACCCGCACAAGAGCCGGCCCAGGGGTGTCGCCCGCACATGAGCCAGTCCATGGGCACTGGCAACGACCCTGCTCGAAAAATTTCATATGTCGCTCGCACATGAGCCAGTTCAGGGGCACCGGCAACGATCTCGCTCAAAAAAAAACCTCATGTGTCACCCGCACAAGAGCCAGTCCAGAGGTACTGGCAATGATCCCGCTCGAAAGATTTCATGTGTCGCCCGCACATGAGCCAGTCTAGGGGCACTGGCAACGACCCTGCTCGAAAAATTTCATGTGTCGCCCGCACATGAGCCAGTCCAGGGGCACTGGCAACGATCCCGCTCGAAAGATTTCATGTGTCGCCCGCACATGAGCCAGTCCAGGGGCACCGGCAGCGATCTCGCTCGAAAAACGTCATGTGTCACCCGCACAAGAGCCAGTCCATGGGCACTGGCAATGATCTCGCATGAAAGATATCATGTGTCGCCCGCACATGAGCCAGTCCAGGGGCACTGGCAACGATCCCGCTTGAAAGATTTCATGTGTCGACCGCACATGAGCCAGTCCAGGGGCACTGGCAATGATCTCGCTCGAAAGATATCATGTGTCGCCCGCACATGAACCAGTCCAGGGGCACCAGCAACGATCTCGCTCGAAAAAAACCTGATGTGTCACCCGCACAAGAGCCAGTCCAGGGGCACTGGTAACGATCTCGCACGAAAGATATCATGTGTCGCCCGCACATGAGCCAGTCCAGGGGCACTGGCAACGATCCCGCTCGAAAGATTTCATGTGTCGCCCGCACATGAGCCGGTCCGGGGGCACCGGCAACGATCTCGCTCCAAAAACCTGATGTGTCACCCGCACAAGAGCCGGCCCAGGGGCACCGGCAACGATCTCGCTTGAAAGATTTCATGTGTCACCCAGACATGAGCCAGTCCAGGGGCACTGGCAACGATCCCGCTCAAAACATTTCATGTGTCACCCGCACAAGAGCCAGTCCAGGGGCACTGGCAATGATCTCGCTCGAAAGATATCATGTGTCGCCCACACATGAGCCAGACCAGGGGCACTGGCAGCGAACCCGCTCGAAAGATTTCATGTGTCGCCCGCACATGAGCCAGTCCAGGGGCACTGGCAACGATCCCGCTCAAAACATTTCATGTGTCACCTGCACAAGAGCCAGTCCATGGGCACTGTCAACGATCTCGCTTGAAAGATATCATGTGTCGCCCGCACATGAGCCAGTCCAGGGGCACTGGCAACGATCCCGCTCGAAACATTTCATGTGTCACCCGCACATGAGCCAGTCCAGTGGCACCGGCAACGATCTCGCTCGAAAAAAAAGAAAACCTCATGTGTCACCCGCACAAGAGCCAGTCCAGGGGCACTGGTAACGATCTCGCACGAAAGATATTATGTGTGGGCGACACATGAGCCAGTCCGGGGGCACTGGCAAACTATCCCAATCGAAAGATTTCGTGTGTTGCCTGCACATGGGCCAGTCCAGGAGCACTGTCAACGATCTCGCTCGAAAATCCCATGAGAGCCCCGCACAAAGCCAGTTCAGGGGTACGGCAACAATCTATTTCACCCGCACAAGAGCCAGTCCATGGGCACTGGCAATGATCTCGCATGAAAGATATCGTGTGTCGCCCGCACATGAACCAGTCCAGGGGCACTGGCAATGATCTCGCTCGAAAGATATCATGTGTCGCCCGCACATGAGCCAGTCCAGGGGCACCAGCAACGATCTCGCTCGAAAAAAACCTGATGTGTCACCCGCACAAGAGCCAGTCCAGGGGCACTGGCAACGATCTCGCACGAAAGATATCATGTGTCGCCCGCACATGAGCCAGTCCAGGGGCACTAGCAACGATCCCGCTCGAAAGATTTCATGTGTCGCCCGCACATGAGCCGGTCCGGGGGCACCGGCAACGATCTCGCTCTAAAAACCTCATGTGTCACCCGCACAAGAGCCGGCCCAGGGGCACCGGCAACGATCTCGCTTGAAAGATTTCATGTGTCACCCACACATGAGCCAGTCCAGGGGCACTGGCAACGATCCCGCTCAAAACATTTCATGTGTCACCCGCACAAGAGCCAGTCCAGGGGCACTGGCAATGATCTCGCTCGAAAGATATCATGTGTCGCCCACACATGTGCCAGACCAGGGGCACTGGCAGCGATCCCGCTCGAAAGATTTCATGTGTCGCCCGCACATGAGCCAGTCCGGGGGCACTGGCATCGAACCCGCTCGAAAGATTTCAAGTGTCGCCCGCACATGAGCCAGTCCAGGGGTACTGGCAACGATCTCGCTCGAAACATTTCATGTGTCACCCGCACAAGAGCCAGTCCATGGGCACTGTCAACGATCTCGCTCGAAAGATTTCATGTGTCACCCGCACATGAGCCAGTCCAGTGGCACCGGCAACGATCTCGCTCGAAAAAAAAAAATCCTCATGTGTCACCCGCACAAGAGCCAGTCCAGGGGCACTGGCAACGATCTCGCACGAAAGATATCATGTGTGGGCGACACATGAGCCAGTCCGGGGGCACTGGCAAACTATCCCGCTCGAAAGATTTCATGTGTTGCCTGCACATGGGCCAGTCCAGGAGCACTGTCAACGATCTCGCTCGAAAATCCCATGACAGCCCCGCACAAAGCCAGTTCAGGGGTATGGCAACAATCTATTTCTATTTCACTTGCCTCAACAGGTTGTAGTAACGCTGTGCACATGCGTAGTCTCACGCATGCGTGGAATTCAACCTCCAAACTTTCCCGCTTTGATCGATCTCTTTCTTGCTGGCCAGCGATTGAGCAAGGACGTTTCTAGTTGTCTCTCCATCTTTCGAACTGGCGCTAGACAGCTCACATCAATATACCAACGTCCCAACAACCATGTTCTCACACACCGAAGACGTCTCAACAAACAAGATTAAAGATGTATATTTTCCACCTTGAATAAATGTTGTTTGTGTTGATAGTTTGGAGTTCAGCGTTGCCGTTAATTCCTAATTTAATATAGGAAAGTCAGGTGTACATCTAATGATGTATAACCCACTTTCCTATAAAGTGGTGACCCCGACGTGATTCAGACACGCAGCCCGCTGAGCTACAATAACAACTATTTCTATATAACTGATAACCAACATTCCTACAAAGTGGTGACCCCGACTAAGAAAAAACGCGGCCATGGATTCTGGACTACCAACCTATAAAGTGGTGACCCTCCGACGTGATTCAAACACGCAGCCCGTTGAGCTATTTAACACTTTCCTATAAAGTGGTGACCCCGATTAAGAAAAAACGCGGCCATGGATTCTGGACTACCAACCTATAACTGGTGACCCCGACTACAGAACAAATGCGGCCATGGAGACTGAACTACCAAGCAACGATGACCACCAACGCCACCAACATCTCCAACCATAGTCAACACGACTTACTATGTACACCGAACTAAATCACCGCGGCAAATCTCTCTCTTCGATTCTGTTAGGTGACTTAGCTTCACCACGATAATAAACAGACAAGAATTACAGCCTGCGATACTTCCAATTGTGTACTCAAGAACTTGGTATAAAGCTCTCACGTGTACTGACTTTCTATCTGCTGTAATATCTCACATACATATAGACGGCCTGTCTTTTATTATGTTCTTATATGTCGCATTCACACTCTCACATACACATACATCTTTTATGCTACACTAAATATCTCTTGTTATTCATTTTATACGGTTGTGTTTATCATCTTCTATCGTCACATGCGAACAATTTCATCTTGGGTTAAAAACCTCATCAAGGTCGACGGTAATGGTCGTACAGAGATTATCTCTGTACGACCATCTGTAAAAGCGTACCTCTTCAAACACCATCATCACCAAGCAGCCTTTTCGCCACCAGCTTCGTTCAACCAAGATTACCACCGCGACGACAACAACTACTACTACCAACTACAAGCATTCCCCCGACGTCGCCAACAGTTTCAACAGGACATCATTACCACCACACATACAGAACACAGCTATATTACAGTTCCTGCGCCGACGTCTTCACTACCAATGTACTGTCTACCACAATGTCGTGCGCCAACAACCCCACCACCAGGGACACACCATATCAAACACTCGGTTTTATCTTTACTGTATGAGTGGAATTTTCCCTTCTCGCACAACAGTCAGAACTAACCGACTAGGATATTTAATACCAGGTAACAGGTCTCAACTAGCATCCGACGCTCAACTATAGCTCTGCTCACTGACCATGACTTCCTGCGTATTAACATTTATAGAATATTCCGTACCAGGTAACAGGTCACAACTAGCATCCGATGCTCAACTTCAGCTCTGCTCACTGACCACAACCTCCTGCGTATGGACATACTATAATCTTGTGTAACTCTTATACGAACTGGATTTTTTCTCTACAGACACTTTTAATATGTTTTGTGTTTTTTTTCTCTCTCACACACACTTGTACACTCATATATTTTCTTTCCTTTCAGTACATTGCATGCATGTATCACACGAGTGTACATTTCATTTCTTTCATTTTTCTTTGTGTGTGTTTGTGCTACATCTTGTGGGTGGTTTTCAGTGGCCATCCTGCCTCAGGCGTTCCAACAGAATTTTATTTTATATTATCGTGCGTTCCGCACTGGCAAGCGAGCCCTGTAGTAACGCTGTGCGCATGCGTAGTCTCACGCATGCGTGGAATTCAACATCCAAGCTTTCCCGCTTTGATCGATCTCTTTCTTGCTGGCCAGCGATTGAGCAAGGACGTGTCTAGCTGTCTCTCTATCTTTCGAACTCGCGCTAGACAGCTCACATCAATATACCAACGTCCCAACAACCATGTTCTCACACACCGAAGACGTCTCAACAAACAAGATTAAAGATGTATATTTTCCACCTTGAATAAATGTTGTTTGTGTTGATAGTTTGGAGTTCAGCGTTGCCGTTAATTCCTAATTTAATATAGGAAAGTCAGGTGTACATCTAATGATGTATAACCCACTTTCCTGTAAAGTCTTCGCAAGTGGGGTTTAGTGTCCAATTTTAATTTAACTCGATTTCGATTTCACTTGCCTCAACAGGTCTTCACAAGTGGAATTTAGTGTCCAATGAAGGAAGGAAGGTACGCATAAGTGGGCTGGCTGGGCCTTAGATTTAGGTCTCACTTGGCTTGCCGGGTCTTCTCGCGCACAGTATATTTCCAAAGGTCTCGGTCAGAAGTCATCGCCTCGGTGAGGCCCAATGTTCGAAGGTCGTGCCTTACCACCTCATCCCAGGTCTTCCTGGGCCTACCTCTTCCACAGGTTCCCTCAACTGTTAAGGTGTGGCACTTTTTCACACAGCTATCCTCATCCATTCTCGCTACATGACCATACCAGCGCAGTCGTCTCTCTTGCACACTACAACTGATGCTTCGTAAGTTCAACTTTTCTCTCAAGGTACTGATACTCTGTCTAGTATGCACACTAACATTACACATCCATCGGAGCATACTGGCTTCATTCCTTGCGAGCCTACGCATGTCCTCAGCAGTCACAGCCCATGTTTCACTGCCATGAAGCATGGCTGTTCGTACACATGCGTCATACAGTTTGCCTTTTACTCTGAGTGAGAGACCGTTTGTCGCCAGCAGAGGTAAGAGCTCTCTGAACTTTGCCCAGGCTATTCTAATTCTAGCAGCTACGCTTTCAGTGCACCCACCTCCACTGCTAATTTGGTCACCAAGATAGCGGAAGCTATAAACCACTTCTAGTTTTTCTCCCTGGAATGTGGCAGAAGTTGTTTTCTGCACATTTCCAGTATTTATAGCTCCAGAACATCTGTTGCAAACAAAAACTAACTTCCTAGTTAACCTTCCTTTGATATTGCTGCACCTCTTATGTGTCCATAGCTTGCATTGGGTGCATCTTATAGAGTTACTTCCCACTCCTTTTCTACAGATCGAGCAGGGCCATCTACCTGAAGGGGTTTGTGTTTTGTCTGCCTTCCTACTTACGAGGACTTTGGTTTTAGCTAGGTTGACTCTAAGGCCCTTCGATTCTAGTCCTTGCTTCCATACCTGAAACTTCTCTAATTGTGATAGTGACTCAGCAATTAGTGCAAGGTCATCAGCATAGAGGAGCTCCCAGGGGCATCCTGTCTTGAATTCCTCTGTTATAGCCTGGAGAACTATGATAAATAGGAGGGGGCTGAGGACAGAACCTTGGTGGACCCCTACCTCCACCCGGAATTTTTCACTGTACTCTCTGCCAATCCTCACCTTACTGACAGAGTTTCTGTACATGGCTCGCACAGCTCTCACTAACCATTCTTCTATCCCTAGTTTCCTCATTGACCACCAGATGAGAGATCGGGGGACCCTGTCAAAGGCTTTCTCCATATCAACGAAAGCCAGGAACAGAGGTTTATCCTTGGCTAGGTATTTCTCCTGAAGCTGTCTTACCAGAAATATAGCATCAGTGGTGCTTTTCCCAGGCACAAAACCAAACTGCATCTCATCTAAGCTGACTCGCTCCCTAAGCAGTTGAGTTATGACCCTCTCCGTGACTTTCATTACCTGATCTAAAAGCTTGATACCTCTGTAATTATTTGTATCTAAAGTGTCACCTTTACCATTGTAGCAGTTGATTATGGTGCTGCTACACCAGTCATTGGGTATGACTCCTTCGTGTATCACCTGGTTCGTAATACGGGTGGCTAGGCTATAGCTGACACTCGAACACTAAAGAGTTAACACAGATACAGGGAGAAAATTGGGAAACCTAAATAAAAAGAAACTTTAAAAATTGCAAGTGGTGTTTCTGGAAAGAAATTACATTTCAAAGGTGAAAAGATAAGTAATGTTACATTTCATGGAAAAACCTTGAAAGCCAAAGTTTTTGTACTAAATAATAGGACAAATTTATTTGGAACAGACTAAATGGAATTATTTAACTTATGGGACCTTCCCATATATTTTTCCTGTAAAAATGTGAATGGTCTTTCCACCAGTACAACTCAGGTGTCAGAGGAATTAAAGTAAGAATTAAAAATGATTTTTCCTGAAGTTTTTTTTCTGATGAATTAGGTCTTTGCACCAAAAGAAAACATTATACCGGTATTTAAACCAAAACAAACTGTACCTTTCACAACATAGAAACAAGTCAATGAGGAATTGAATAAACTTGAAAAACTTGAGGTTATTGGAAAAATTGATTATGCTGAATGGGCATCACCAACAGTTTAAGTCAAGGAAAAGAAAACAAAATCCAGGTATGCATTGATTTTTCAACAGAGTTAAACAAGTGTATAATGATCACTCATAATTACTTGTTACCAAGTCCAGAAGAAATTTTTGCTAAGTCAAATGGAGGAAATTTTTTTTCAAAGCAAACCTACAGATAAAAGTGGATTAGGCGTGTTCAAAAATATTAACAATAAACACTCATAAGGGATTATATCAATTTAATAAATTTCCTTCTGGCATAAAAGTTGCTCCAACTATATTCCAACTTGAGATGGATACGACACTTACAGAGTGCAACTTTGTGATGACCTGCCTGGATGATATATTAATTAAAAGTGAATCTTGAGACCTATATGTAGAGCATGTAAAATATGTGTTGAAAAAAATAAAGGATTACATTTTCACTTTGAGTGTGAATTCTTACCGAAAATTAAATGTTTAAGGCAAATTATTGATAAAGATGGTCATCAACAAAATCCGTTGAAAGCAAATGCAATTAAAAATATACCCCCTTTGACAACTATATCTACTTAAAATCTTTTTTTGGACTTGCAAACTATTATCAAAGTGATATACCATAGATATATAAGGTAAGAGCTCCACTAAATAATCTACTAAAAAAAGATGTAGAAGTGAAATTGGTCTGAAAACTGTCCGAAGGCATTCGACAAAATGAAAAAAATATTAACATCTGATTTGTTGTTAGTGCATTTCGATCTTGTATCAGAGATTGTTGTAGCTTCACAATGCCTCTGAGTATGGTATCAGCAGTAATGCTACATAAATATAAAGATAGTAACATGAAGACTGTGGTTCATGCCTCACATTCTCTGATACCAGCAGAAAAGAATTACAGCCAAATTGAGAAATAATATTATTATTATTATATATATTTATAATAATAATAATAATAATAATAATAGGGATAAAATCCAAAATTACAGGTAAAAACCCAATTAAAATCAATTTATTAAAAATTAAAATTAAATTAAGTTTCACAGAGTAAAATATATATAAATATATAGTTTTAGGGAAAAGAACCAAGTTTCATGAACTCATCGATGAAAATCCACTGTCACATATAGAAAAATTAATAATTAAAAGCACAATAAATGAGTATAATATAATACAAAGTAAATATTATAAGATAAAGATAATAAAATGACTACACGTGTTTCATAACTAATTTTCAAATAGAAAGGAAATTTAAATCGATTAAAATTATCGAAAATCAATTCTATTCAAAAATACAGCTAATCTTCAGGTCAAAATACAACAATAATAATAAATAAATGTATATATCAACCAACAATAAGTACCAAATGAATTTATATAAAATACTTATTGTATAAAGATAGAAAAATATTATTATTAAAAATATCAAAATAATAAACATTCCATAATCAACCCTACATCCATTATAATATATGCTAACAAGTATATTATATACAAAATCCAGCTTAAATAAATTTTTATCGTTTTAAATACAATTTGAACGAAGTTTCAAGTTAAAATGATAATAAAGATAATATTAGCACGTATTTAAACGATACAATAGTTAAAGCTAGACTATTTAAGACTAAAAACGTTTATTTAATTATCATTAAAAATCAATTGAATAATAAAAATACAAGAATACTTATTTTTTTAAATGATGATATAAACAAAGTAAAATGTTATTGCAGTTCAAACTGAACAAAATCAGAACAAAAGGTTAATTAGAAATAAAAATAAAAATATGAATGAAAGATTAAACTTTATATAGCTTAAGTCTTAATAAAGAAAGACTTTTAACGATATTATAAACAACAAAGACTAGTTATTTATGAAATAGTATTAATCAAAAATATTTCAACCCTAATCAAATCGAAGTCTTATATTATGTTGAAATAATACTCTAATTTCTATATAATTTAGTATTAAATAAGGTATCAATTAAAAATAATCTTTAAAAAACCAATTGAATAACATAAAATACAAGAATACACATTATTTTCAAACCGTGATAAAATCGTTTAGCAAAATATAAACAGTACTTATCCAAATGTTGTCATAATTCAAACTGAAACTTAGACATTAACTAATAACAATAGCGTTTATTAGCGTTTATTATTAAGACTTAAGCTATATAAAGTTGAACATCAAATAGCAGCATCAAGGAGTTCCAGTACACAGATGATAGTGCTACCCCTATCACCTCTGTTGTTGACCTCCAGCACTGTTTGACTCTTGTCTTAGAAGCCTACCATTGCTTTGGGATGGAAGTGAATGTGGACAAAAGGAAAATACTTGTGTAGTCTGTTCCTGGACAAGAAATACTAGAAGCTACTGTCAACACAGGGACACCTTTGGAAGTCGTCAGTTATTTCCAGTACCTCAGCAGCACTCTCTCACAATCTGGACCATACAAAAGAGACATTGACCACAGCATCAAATCCACTCATTGGGCTTTTAGAAGACACAACAAGCATGTATTCAACAACCACAGGCTTCCTCTCTGAACAAAATTCATGGTGTTTCATGTCCTTATCATCTTCACCTTGCTCTACACATTTAAGACATGGACTCTGTATTGAAAAGACCTGAAAAAGTTTGAGCATTTCTATCTGTTAAACCATTAAGCTTTAACAGATCCTCAATATCAAATGGTATGACTGACACATCAACTACAAAGTCCTCGATCACTCAGAAATGCCAAGCATTGAAGTTGCCATCCTCAAGCATTGCCTCAAGTGGTCAGGACATATCATCTGAACGGCCCCATCCTCTACAGTGAGTTTGTCAATGGCCAATGACATTGAGGACCCCCAGATTCTGCAGATTCAAAGACCAACTGAAGTCTTCCCTCCTTCAAGTTGCAATCAGCCTTAATACCTGGGAAACAGAAATTGTCAACTGTCCACCTTGGCGAAGAGCAGTTCATTTCAGTTGTTCCACTTATGAGGAGAAAGACTGAAGAAGAAGCAAAAGAAGGCAATGCAAGGCCTGACAACTCCAGCCAAGACCACAGCCACGCTGCCATGCAATCAATGCCTGAAGTTGTTCCATTCCTGACTTGGCCTTCTGAGCCACGTCAAGTTTAAGCATTGTGGAGGCATCAGATAAACTAAATCTGGACATGAGTGGTGCCAACAACTATGTATACGTCTTACCTTTTTTGTAGTTTTACTGTGTATGTTTTCTACACATTTTTATCATTCAATTCTATTTAAATCAACACATTTTATGTTCATCTTTGTGTATTGTCTCCCTCATCCATCACCCAGGTTGCAAATGAAAGAAACTGTAGCTGTTGTTGTTAATGTAGCAAATTAGCAGAATCTTTGAAGCACTAGAAAAATGCTTTGTGGTATTTGTTCCAACACTTTATGTACTGAGTTCTATTCTTGCAATGGTCAGTTGTACCTTTCACTCTTTTGGTGTTGATAAAACAAATAAAATTATATAACATCGGTGATATTGACTAATTCTTGGAAAATTGTGTAACCATCACCATTATTATTGTTATTACTATCATTATTATAATCAACATGCCCCTCCCCCAAAATTGCTGACTTTGAGCCAGAATTTGAAATCATTATTATTATTGTGAAGGCGGTGAACTGACAGGATCGTTAGCATGCTAAACAAAATGCTTAGCGACATTTCATTCGTCTTTATATTCTGAATTCAAATGGCATGAGGTTGACTTTCATCTTTGTGTATGACTAGGGTCATTGTAATTGGCTAGCCCCACCTCCCTCAAAATTTCAGACCTTGTGCCTATAATAGGGCACACCAGGCAAAATGCTTAGCAGTATTTCACCCATTCCTACGTTCTGAGTTCAAATTCCTCAGAGGTTGACTTTGCCTTTCATCTTTTTGGGGTTAATAAATTAAGTACCAGTGCCTTTAGTTTTAGATCATTATCATTATTGTTATTATTATTATGGTATCAATCTGACAGACAAGATGTGTTGCAGTATTTGCATTCATTTCCTGGTGAGATTAAAGTCACCCTTAGTTCTTCCAATGTTGATAAAATAAAGAAATAAAGTCAGGTCGTTGATGTTATCAGCTAACACACTTCACCTCAAAATTGCTGGCCTTTTGCAAAAAACAAAAGTAATTATTGGTTTCATATTTTGGCACAAGGCCTGCAATTTTAGGAGTTGGGGTAAGTTGATCACGTTGATTCTAGCGTCCTACTTGGTACTTATCTTATTGACCCTGGAAGGATGAAATGCAAAGTTGATCTCAGCAGAATTTGACCTCAGAATATAAAGTTGGCTGAAATGCTACTAAGCATTTTGCCTGGTATGCTAATGGTTCTGCCAGCTCACTACCCTAAAATCCAAAGTAATTAATGTGGTAAATAAGCAGCATCAGTAGAGCATGGAACAAAATACAATGCATTATTTAGTTAGGCCTGTTTACATTCTGAGTTCAAATTCTATTAAAATTGACTTTGACTTTCATTTCTTCAAGGCCAGTAAAAGAGAGAACCCATCTTGGGTCATTGATATTGACATAGCCCTTCCTCTCAAAATTGTACCTGCTTTATTACAAATGTGCTTTTCTCCTAGAATTTATCCACTTTTACCAATGTTCAAATCTTTATTATTAGAAATATATTAATAAAATTTTGAAAAATTGCTGCTTTACTTCAGAATATACTTCTGGTTTGTTTTTTCTTTACTTTTTTGTTTTTTTATTAAGTGCAGTAATTTGATTTTGCTTGTTTTTCTTTTAACTCTTTATGTTCTGAAATTCATAGATTCTCCAGAAAGACATGACATGACATTAAATGTTTCTGGAGGGAAAGTATGTGCTAATATTCCAACCAAATTCCACTGCAGTTGGAAAGGTGGTGATCCATCAGCAGATGTAATCCTGATGTACAAAGATATATCAAACACTAGTAAAGAAGAAGTTGAACTTAACGTAATACCTTCCAAATCTCATCAAACAGTCAAGTGTCTGGGCATTCATATTGCTGCAAATGTGTCTCGTGAAAAGAATTTAACTATTCATTGTGAGTATAAATGGAGCTTCTTTTGAAAATTTTTATCTTCTGTTTTTATCGTTTTCTTTTTCAAATATGAAAAAAAATTTTAACTGTAGGATTTTAGTTTTTTGTATATGTTGGTTTGGCTGTAGGTTTTTGAGTGAAGTAAAAAATAAATAATATCCTGGGTGAGCATTGTTTTATTCTTCTGGAACTATGTATCTAATTGTATTGTTGGAGTTTGTAGTTTTATCATGCAAGTTGAATATTCAGAGGAAATAAAAATATGGTCAAATTCTATTATAAATAGTGCCCCAGCATGACCACTGCTTTGAAGCTGAAACAATTTAAAGATTTATGGCTGAATATCTGGGAGCTCTTTAAATTTTATTTCGGAAAAGAGATGAGTAATTAGAGGGATATCAAATTGCTGGACTAGGTCATCAAAGTCAGAAAAAGAGTTATGGCTCAATTGGTAATTGATAGTTAAACTAGATGAGATGTAGTTCAGTTTTGTTCTAGAAAAAAGAACTACTGACATTATATTCCTAGTGAGTCAACTACAAGTGAAGAACCTGTTGACCTAGAGAAAGCCTTTGACAGAGATTACTCATTTAGGGATCTAGTAATTATTGATGAAGCTAGGAGTATAAGAATGGCTTATGTGAGCCATACAAGCTATATACTGGGGTGCTGTCAGTAATATGAGAAATAGCAATGAGTACAGTGATGACTTTAGCATGTAGGTAGGACACCATCAATTCTTAGTCTCTTTCTATTTATCAAAGACCTCCAGGGTGTTTAAGATTAGGTGTCTATGGGAATTCTTATTTGCTCATGTTCTCATTGTTATGGCTGAAGCTGGAGTAAAACTGGGAAAACGTTACAGGTGTGAAAACAAAGCATGGAATCAAAGGGCCTCAACATTACCTTGGCAAACATTTAAGTCCTAGTAAATCAGAAAATATACAAGACCCTTTATCCATCTGGAAACTTACCTTGTTTGATATGTAAAAAAGGAATGGGTGGAAAGTTGCTATAGTGTACCCAATGCAAACTGTGTATGTGCAAGAGATGCAATGGAATTATGGGTAGGTTGACAGACAAAGTGGACATTGTATGTGACAGGTGTGCTGGAGCAATAAACTCTAAGTGAGCATGAGAAATGATGCCTTCAAAAGCCCAAGAAGATTCCTAGATGTAATAGAGAATTTTTGTTATCTAGGTGATCAAAACAGTATTGGTGGAAGTTGTTCTCAAAGTGTAGTAGCTAATGTAAAGTCTGAGTAGAGGAAGTTCATGGATTTATTACTTCTGTCATAAACCTAAAGTTTTTCTCTCAGCGTGAAAAGCTGACTTTATGATGCTTTTTTCAACCTGAAATGCTTCATGATAGTGAGACATGCGCCTTGAATGTGGAGGACGTGAAAAGACTAGAAAGAAATTAATCAAGCATGCTCCACTGGATATGCAAAGTTAGTGTGCAAGATTGATGGAATACAAATGTGTTGACAGAAAAACTGGCCAAGAATTAAATGTAGTGTACATTAGTTTGGGCATGTGATATGTATAGATGAAGATGGTTGTATATAAAAGTGATGATCACTCACAGTAGATGAAACCTATGTGAGAGAAAGACATGGATGAGGTAGTGAAGGCTGACCTCAGGATGCTGGGACTCAATTTGATTAGTGATATGCAGTACTCAACATGATTCACCATCCTATGCATGCACATCATCCTATGCATGCACATCATGGCTAAGGCTCTCAAAGCATAATATATATGTTCACTATGCACCTGAGTCTCCCCCATCTATCCAGACAACTAGGTTTCCCCTCCAAGCCACTTCTATTCTCTTCATTCTAACAATTTGACAATCCCTCCTTCACCTTTGTTAATATCCATCTTAAACTCTCATCTTCATTTGTAACTTCTGATCCCTGCCACTTCCTGTTGATACTCATTCCTCATTTTTGTCATCCATAACTACATTCCTTTCCTTGTTGGTTTCCAATTTTCACATTCACCTCATTCACAACCTCAACTCCACTTCTATCATCCTGTCCTCACATCTCTAATTCTATATCCAGCATCCTATCTCCTCAGTCTCCTCCACTTGCAGCCTGAGTTCTATCCCTCATCACTCTATCATTTCCCAATATACTACATTTTTCTGCTCTTGTAAGAAACTGATATAGAACCTGCTACTATATACCATACCATTGCCATCTCTGTACTGCTGATCACCACTCTTCTCCTCTATACTACTCTCAATCAACCTCCATTCCTCATTCTCAATTGTACCCCACTCATACTGGTTACTTCCACCCTTGTTCACCATTCTCTACATTTATCTTCTATACACTGCTGACCTCATTAACCTCATGTTTATATCCACCTCACTCTCCTTTGTCACTCTTACAGCCTTATCCTCCAACCTTCATTATTCTCCTGTATCCTTCTTGTCCTCCATTTATCTCTTGGACATGTTACCATGCATGTATGTTCTGGTACCTTGTCATCACCATATTTACCTCTTGAGTTCCATTCCAGTCCTTCCCATCCATTGATGCAAAATAAATAGTTACTATAAATCTTTCTGCCACCCTCCACAGTGATACTTTCACATCTCAACTCCTTGCTTAAAGCATCCACCCCATCTCTTATCTTCCCCATTAGTTAAATAGCTCTTCAGTCTTGCAAGTTACAAAGGAACTTTATTAGAGTTGATGCTATGAAAATAGCACCCAGTAAACTCTGTAAAGTGGTTGGCATTAGGAAAGATACCCATATATAGAAAGCATGCTAAAACTGACTTTTAAGCAAGATGTGGTTCTCTGGCCTACAGGACCTTGTTAAAATGTATTGTCCATGCTAGCATGGAAAGCAGACATAAAATGATAGTGGTAGTGACAGTGGCAGCAATGATGATTATCATCATCTCCATGATGATAGCGCATGTTTGTTTTGAGGAAGATATATACATATCAAGAATCAATATGTCATAAAAAAATAGCTCACTTATATTTGTTAATAGAGCAGGTATAATAGTCAAAATGTACAGTATTATAGATCCATTACAGCTAATATTACCACTTGGTTTTATGCAGGGAATTAAACTGGGTATTAGATAACAGCACAGTCAAAAAATATTCTGTACTCTTTGGATCAGGTAGGTATGGAAAAATATCTATTTTGAGGAAGGTAAAAAAAGAAATTAATAATGTAATGCAATTTATGAAGTTTTGCAAAATGTAGGTAAAACATCACAAAAAGTCTGCACCAACAAATTTTCATAAATTCTCTTTTTTAAAACACCTATCTTGTGGTGTTTTAGTTTGACATTAAACTTCCCTTATTTCATTACAATTCTATCATTATCAACAGTCCAAATTTACAAATATAAAAAAATAAAATAAATGCGCCCCTTTTAAAGCCTAGCCAGGCTCATGGGCCCAGTTTCAATGGCATATGTGTTCCCCAGCTGGATGGGATGCCAGTCCATCGCAGCGTTACTCATTTTTGCCAGATGAGTGGACTGGAGCAACGTGAAATGAAATGTTTTGCTCAAGAACACAACACGTCGCCCGGTCCAGGAATTGAAACCACAATCTTACGATCATGATGCTGACACCCTAACCACTAAGCCACGCACTTCCACTCCCAATTTACAAAAATCTAATATTTCATCATACGCATTTTTATTTAATTTTATCTAATGATAGTAGTTGTGGAACTTATGTAAACTTATTTTCAATGTTGCCTTTTATTCTGCATCCTTTTCCTGAAACTTTGTGTCTTGCTAATTAAATTTTGCCAACATCTTCAAAACTTAAATGGTAGTCTGATGAAATTCTTGGATACAAGTATTTTTTATATAGATGTGTATTTTCTAATATATTTGTTAGGATTTGAACATTTGTATTGGATATTTCTTTCAGTGTAAAAGATTTCTCATTTTTATGCATCACTTTATATTTAATGCAACTTGGAATATTAATTACTGATGTAATAGCAAAAAATAAAATATCTTTATGCAAGTATTTACATAAATAATCTGATTTCCTTTTATACAGATCCACCTGATTTGGTAGATATCGAGGCTGATGAACCCTTTCTTGAAGGTACCAAAGGCATTTTGCATTGTAAAGCAGAAAATGGATATCCAAAAAAGTACAACTACAGGTGGCATCCAAATAACAACACCTCACAAGATTTAACATTTCCTAATATCAGTCGAATACAAAATAATAAGGTTTTCACTTGTTATGCTTCTAACATGTGCAATAAAAATGAATTACATAAAACACACTGGATCAATGTAGAATGTAAGTTGAAATCTTAAAATTTTATTACAAACCTGTGAAATAATTTATTTACATTCATGACAGAAAAGTACTATGATCTTTTCATCTTTCTTAATTTTGTTTTTTACCCCAAAATTTTTACATAGTTGATTTTCTTTGTTTTTCTAAAATAACTTGTTTAATAAAAATATAAATTGTAGGCTGTAAAATTAATTTCAACCTATTAAGTTTTAAATAGTACTAGCAGAAATACCCGGCGTTGCCCGGGTTAAAGAGAATAATGAAATCTAAAAACGCCGTCTAGACTACGCATCATCTTTATATATAGAGATGTATATACACACACGCACCCAAACACACGTATATATATGTATATCAATATAAATATATGAAAGTCAATGAAGTTTCGTAACAGAAGGTGATCATGTACATACTTTCTTGCTGTTGTGATTATAACACCTCATTGTAAACTATGTTCCTTGTTTTCCCTTGTGGAGCATATACAAATAGGTTTTTTGTTGCTGCCCACTCTTGAGCAGCCAACATACAGTTGTCCATGTGAGAAGCAGGGCTCTTCCAAGAGAAGACCAGCTACAGACAGTGTTTGACCCTGATATTTGTTTATGGACATGGCAAAAGTCACACGAAGGGGGAATTGTAGTCTTCTGAATGTAAAAGGAATGTCTGCTCCTGATGGAGTAAGAGGAATTCTTGGAATAAAGACGTCATCCCCTTTTGCACATCCAGAAAGAATGGTAGCCTCGATAACGTGTGACATCATTTTCTAAATAATGCTCATCTGTTATGTTCGGGTTAAAATTTCATCAACATCAAAAATATATGAATTTTCATGGGAGTTATGGCCGTTATGCAAAGAATATAATTTCCAAATTTCATAAAGATCCATTCAGTACTTTTGACGTAGTTTTGGATAAGAAAACAAATGACTAATGTGTGTGTTTGTGTGCATGTGTATGTGTGTGTGATGGGTGTATATATGTATAGATATTTGTATGCATGTATATATGTATATATGTGTACATATTACATGTACATCTATCTATATATATATATACATCTACACATATGTATACATATACATGTATGTATAGATCTATATATATATACATAAACGTGTACATCTATATGTATACATATACATCTCTCTCTCTCTCTCTCTCTCTCTTTCTCTCTCTCTTTCTCTCTCTCTCTCTCTCTCTGAAAGTATCTGTCATTACAGTATCGAAATGGTGTACATATACATGTATATGTATACATATACATCTCTCTCTCTCTCTCTCTCTTTCTGTCTCTCTCTTTCTCTCTCTGTGAAAGTATCTGTCACTACAGTATCGAAATGTGATTGTTTCAGTTAGTGGAATAGTTTCATTTTTAAAGTGAAAGTATTTGACATGAGTGTTTTTGTTTCACTTTTGACACGTAATACTTAAATAGTGGAGGAGATATTATGTTGCCGTGTGCTCGAACTCTGCAAGAAGTTAATAATTTTTTTTTGACTAAAACACAACTGGAACCCTAAGTAAGGCATGTGTAAAATTTGAATGAAATTGGTTGCGTAGTTCTCGAGTTTTAGGGATTCACACAGACAGACAGACAGACAGACAAACAGATACCCATATATAGAAAGCATGCTAAAACTGACTTTTAAGCAAGATGTGGTTCTCTGGCCTACAGGACCTTGTTAAAATGTATTGTCCATGCTAGCATGGAAAGCAGACATAAAATGATAGTGGTAGTGACAGTGGCAGCAATGATGATTATCATCATCTCCATGATGATAGCACATGTTTGTTTTGAGGAAGATATATACATATCAAGAATCAATATGTCATAAAAAAAATAGCTCACTTATATTCTCATTTTTATATATATAGATACAGCTGTACATTATTTACATCATTTACATTTGACCAATATTTCTCCTCATCTTGTTTGTTGTTAACACGTTTCAGCTGATATACCTTCCAGCCTTAATCAGGTGTCTTGGGGAAATTTCAAACCTAGGTTCTCATTCCTAAGATAGTTTTCAATGTTGTTATTATTATTATTATTATTATTATTATTATTATTATTATTATTATTATTATTATTATTATTATTATTATTATTATTATTATTATTCAGGTCACTGCCTAGAATCGAACTCGGAATCTTGGGGTTAGTAGCCCACGCTTTATGCCATAAGCCAGTGGGCAATTATGGATCGAATCTTTGGGCTTTTAAATCTAATATTTTCCTATCCTTCCTTAATACCGGTTCCCATATGCTACTCATATCTGCATTCGGTCTGCTCAGGAGGTTATTATGTCCTTGCATATGAGCTGCTTCTTTTAGTTTTCGTATTTCCCAGTGGTGTCCTCAGTCTATTATTTTAACTTCATCACGCAGGAGGAGGTGGTCTCCATTTTTCCATACATGATCGGCTATACCCGATTTATAAAGAACTACTCATGCCACAACTTTGCAATGTTCCTCTACCCTTATTTTGAGGGAGCAGAATGTTTCACTTTTGTATAACCTACCATAGCTGCATGGGATGAAGTACATGCAGTCTTTGGTCATATTTTCTTCTGTTGGTGGTTTTACTCAAAGGAGATATTTGCAAAGTGTTGTATTACTCTTGAATACTGTCCTTATGTCATATGGGCCACATATCTTTTGTATTTTCTCGGAGAGGCCTTTCACATAGGGTAGACAGACTATGGTCAGTTTATGGGTTTCATCCTCTCTTTTCTTCATAATTGGAGTGGATGGTATGTTTTTGGGGTAGTTGTTGCTTAATAGACTGTTACTAAGCTTGATCATTTCTTTGTGGTGGGTATCACAATCACTGCTTATATTCTTTGCTTGATATTTTAGGCACTGTGCAATACCTCTCTTTACACTGTATGGATGGTGGGAATTGAAGTTGAGGTATCGTCCAGTGAAGGTCAGCTTGCAGTGTATGGATGTCCTGGATCCATACTTGCTGTGTGTTATTAGTACATCTAGGAGCGGCTCATATGCTTGGACATAATAACCTCCTAAGCAGACCGAGTGCAGATATGAGTAACATACTGGAACTGGTATTAAGGAAGGGTAGGAAAATATTAGATTTATAAGCCCCAAAATTCATTCTATAATTGCCCACAGGCATATGGCATAGTGATTAAGAGTACGCGCTACTAACACCAAAATTCCAAGTTCAATTCCAGGCAGTGACCTGAATAATAATAATAATGATAATAATAATAATAATAATAATAATAATAATAAAAACATCAAAAACTACCTTAGGAATGAGAATCCAGGTTCGAAATTTCCCCAAAACACCTGATGAAGGCTGGAGGGTATATCAACTAAAATGTTGTGTTAACAACAAACAAGATGAGGACAAATATCTGTCAAATTTCTTAAATATAGAACAGTATATAGCTGCATATACTAGGGACCTGATTTTCTGTATCATATATCAATGGTCTCTGATCTTTCAAAAGACTGGTGAATGCTCAGTTACTCTTGACATTAGCAAAACCTTGAATTGTTTCTGAGTAGAAATACCTTCCTTTGAGTATCTGTCTATCTCTTCTCTTGAATTGCAAGTTTCTGATCAGTCTACTCTCTCACATGTGTTAATGAAACAATCTCTGAACCACATTCTTGTGTACCTCAAAGTTCCTTCACTGTATATTGATCACATAAGCACTGTCCTGCTTGTTTCTTCTAACAACATACTGCCATACACATACCCCTTTTATCCCTGCTCACCTTTCCACACAACCTTCATACATAAAAACAGACAATTTTTACATGTGTAGAAGCTGTCAAATCATCCACCAATGGCAGCATTTTTTTTTTTTTTCATGATCAAAACATAATCACAGCACATATTAAAGAAACAGTCTTGCAGTCTTGCAGTGCTAAACCTTTTCAAAACTCTTGTGTCTTTAATGATATTTAATTGTAAATACATATATATAATATCGTCTTGTCAATTCAAAATTCCGAAGACTAATGATTCATTTACCAGCATGTTACAACTAGGAGCCTTCAAATTTTCTGCTTCATCTCTTCTGACCCTAATTCTGCTCTAAATTAGTAAGTAGTGTACCACTTCCACCCAGTTTATCCTATACACCAAGCTATCGTATTCTTATTATCTTGGATCTTATTTGCAAATCATCTACTACTTAGTTCAATCCTTTTATTTCAGAAATGAAGCTCTATGAAAATTTCTCCTTAACATTTTTACTGCAGGCAAAAATTTGCATGAAATCAAACTGTGCATCAGTATCACTAGCCTAACAAATTTTAGATGTTCTTCAAGTGTCATAGATACTGTCTCTCCTCTTCTGATTAAATAAAGGTTTTTAACTTTGGTAGAAGGCCAGATATTTGGAGACAGTTGTTCTTTTATCAACCTCAGAAGGATGAAAGGCCAAGTTCATTTCAGTAACATATGAATTCTAGACATACTAAATGTAAGCAAATACAAGGTGTTTCATCTGAACAATGAAGAAAAGGGTCTTAATTTTTATAACATACTAGCAGAAATACCCGGCGTTGCCCGGGTTAAAGAGAATAATGAAATCTAAAAATGCCGTCTAGACTACGCAACTCTCAACTGTTAGTAGCTACGATACCATATTTCTACATAAATAACTCTCTAATCCATGCCAGCATGGAACATAGATATTAAGTGGAATGCTAGAAGAAAGTTTTCAACTCATATGTATATAAAGTAAATACACGTAATTCAGAAACACGTTTTGTGTATTTTATTTCGTAACAAAACAAACAGGTACAGATTATAAATAATGAAAGGCCAATTTTGGTGATTCATTTGACAGAGGTAGTAGAGAGACAATGCGATGATAAATCTGAGGTTGGATCTTGAAAGTTTGGATGAATGCTGCCTCAGTTAAATCTCTTGTGGTTCCAAATGATGTAATCTGTAGTACAGCGTCGTATTGTCTAATTTTGTTTTACAAATGTTAGGAATCTTGGTCAGTTGATGATAACAGTTTCTTCAATAGCTCTGGAGGTTGGGGATTGTGGAATTGTTGGGAATGTTTTTAACTTTGGTGTTATATGTATTGCTTGAATTTCTTTGACATATGAAATATATGTATTTTCACTGGGTTTGTAAAAGAGAGTTGTGTAGCTCTCGAGTTTTAGGGATTCACACAGACACACAGACAGACAGACACACAGACAGACAGACACACAGACAGACAGACACACAGACAGACAGACACACAGACAGACAGACACACATTCTCATCTTTATATATAGATATATAGATATATATATACACACACACACGCACCCAAACACACGTATATATATATGTATATCAATATAAATATATGAAAGTCAATGAAGTTTCGTAAAAGAAGGTGATCATGTACATACTTTGTTGCTGTTGTGATTATAACACCTCGTTGTAAACAATGTTCCTTGTTTTCCCTTGTGGAGCATATGCAAATAGGTTTTTTTTTTTTTTGCTGCCCACTCTTGAGCAGCCAACATGTGAGAAGCGGGGCTCTTCCAAGAGAAGACCAGCTACAGACAGTGCTCATCTGTTATGTTCAGGTTAAAATTTCATCAACATCAAAAATATATGAATTTTCATGGGAGTTATGGCCGTTATGCATAGAATATAATTTCCAAATTGCAGAAAAAATTTACAATCGATAAATGTCTTAGAACAACCAGTCTCTCATCTGGGAAGGCCTTGAAATCAATGTTACCAACTGGGGACTATGTGTGTCGCAGTGATAATAAAAAGACTCAAAGGAGGTCTGCAACGAAATAATTTTACTCAACACTTTGCAAATGAATCAGTGGAGGCAAAGATGCGTCTCATTTACTTGACAATTTATGCACCACATTGCAGAAATTACAATGTAAGTATATCTGAAAGGGTAGTCTTACACTGTTGTACCGTTGAATTACAAATAATGCTCATCTGTTATGTTCGGGTTAAAATTTCATCAACATCAAAAATATATGAATTTTCATGGGAGTTATGGCCGTTATGCATAGAATGTAATTTCCAAATTTCATAAAGATCCATTCAGTACTTTTGATGTAGTTTTGGATAAGAAAACAAATGACTAATGTGTGTGTTTGTGTCCATGTGTATGTGTGTGATGGGTGTATATATGTGTACATATTACATGTACATCTATATATATATATACACATCTACACATATGTATACATATACATGTATGCATATAGATCTATATCTATATATATATATCTATACATATACGTGTACATATACATCAACAACAATTGTTTCATTTCATGACCAAAATCAAAATTACAAAACATATATGTATATAAATACTAGGTAAAAAATTCAATGGGGTAGTTAACAATATCCTGATCATCAGCAACACTGTCAATTGAGTTATTCTTTTCTACTCTAAGTACAAGGCCCAAAATTTGGTGGGAGGTGGCCAGACGATTATATCGACTACAATACACAACTGGTACTTAATTTAACGACCCTGAAAGGATAAAAGGCAAAGTTGACCTTGGTGGAATTTGAACTCAGAATGTAAAAACAGACAAAATACCGCTAAGCATTTCACTTGGCATGCTAACGTTTTTGCCAGCTTTCCACTTTACTCTGAATTGAGTTATAAGTGAATAATGTTTTGTACAGCAATAGTTTTTGGAGCCAGGATAGGTTGGTAACAGATCTAATCTGTATTGTTGTAATCATGAGGAAGATTAGGAAATACTTTGTTCACTAAATCATTGATGGAATCAGTTGAATTACATATTGGATTGTGTGTAAGAAATTAGGCAGTAGCTTAATAGCGTCCTTTGAACCAGGTACTTTTATTTTGTGGGAGAAGGAAAGAGACAGAATTTCAATTTTATATATATGTATAGAAAAAGTATAATAGCTTCTCTTGAATCATTTAGTTTCATTTTGGTGGACAAACAAACGAACAAACAGACAATTGAACAGAATCTCTTTTATCTACTACATATGTGGGAAATGCTGTCTGTGGGTGTGTTTATGGAGTTGTTATCTAACTCCTCCTACGTCATTTTATCGATTTTGATGAAACTTGACACGTGAATGGAACTCATGTCTGAAAATCTCATGGCATACTCAGATTGTTGAAAAAATCGATAATAGGGCCCCCGGAAGGGATCCTTATATATATCTAATATACTTTATTTTAAAAGCCAAGGGAAATAACCCATTCTCCCCTGGAAGGGATCATTATATATAGCCAAGGGAAATAACCTATTCATTTTCCTAAATTATTTGGTATAAATCAAATTGAGTATGCTTATTTCTTAGTATTTGAACTGTTAATGTTATTTTCGGAATTTATCCAGTACAACCCTTAAACAAGTAAATAGTATTTTCCAAAACAACAGATCCACTTATTTTGGTTAGTGACTTATTCACAAATATACCAACAATAGCGCCCCTGAGGGTAATATTCTCTTTGAAAGAACAAAAAGCCCTTTTCAGAGTTATTTACTTTGAATTGTTATTATCTCATATCTGATTAGCCTGTTATTATGTAACATGCTTCATGATTTTAGTATACATATCTTATTAGTATTTCCTCCTAAGTTCTATATACTCTGGGAATGCATTAAAGCCCTTTTCAGGGTTACTTTATTTGAATTCTTGCTATTGGGTAACTAATTTCATGTTATTACATAACGGACTTCTCAATTTGGGTATTCATAACTTATTGGGAATTCCTAAAAACAAGATCCTGTGTAAGACAGTTCAGTGTTCTCTGTAAATGCACAAAAACCGTTTTAAAGGCTACATACTTTGTATTGTTGTTATTGGATTAGTGAAACAATTATAAGAACAGAACAAATGGATAAGCCCCACTTTCCCATGAATTACTGGGTACATCAGCTAATATATATATATATATATATATATATATATATATAAGTCAGTAAATAGTGGGGTTGTGTTAACCGCACGTGGGGAAATAATAGGAAAATGAAAAAAAGCCAGAATGCTGAACTGGAAGCATAATTTAATAAAGATTTTTTCTAACCGGTTTTCATTGCGAAGAAGCAAATTATCAAGAAGGAGAATGAAAATGTTTTTTTACAAAGAAGTACAAAATGAAGAAAATAATATATAAAACAATAATATATAAAAAAATAAATATACCCATACATTATATTGTCTTTGAGCTTTTGTAGTTCAATAGTAGTTCATGTATAAATTGGTAGGAAAAATAAGGATGCATGAGGGTTGAGGGTTTTGTTAGGTTTAAAAAAAGGGTTAAAAGTTTGTGTTAAGCAGGAAATGTGGTGTCAAAACAGGAAGTGTGTGTAAGGGGAGACAAGTGTTTTTAGTTGGAGTTATGAACTCTTTTTTTTCAACAGGAAGTTTGTGTCTGTCCATAGAGGAATAAGGTCACTGAGGGGTGTGTGTGTTAAGAAATGGTTGGAATTTCTCTATGGAAAGATTCTCCTTGTTGATTCTTTCTTGTGTGGAGATTCTGTCTTTACATTGATAGAAAGGGAATATAATGAATTTAGGGTTTTTGTTTCTGGCGCAAGAGTCTATGTGGCCACTGAGGAGTCACTCTTGGTTTCTTTTGACGTGGTCAACCTTTATACAAATATCCCTCATGAATATGCGATTGAGGCAATTAAATTCTGGCTGCACAAACACCCAGAAACATTTCCTAATCACATCAACACAACTTTCATCAGAATCACTTAAGTTCATTCTGACCAACAATTACTTCCTGTTTGCAGACATACTTTCGCCAAAAGTGTGGTATCGCGATGGGTACTAAAGCTGCACCAGTCCTTGCGAACCTCATAATGGGTTTTTTGAATTAACACTATATGAAACCTCACACCATAAATTTGGACACCTTTTCCACATCTTTTTAATGGATAACTGGATAAGATATTTGGATGATTGTTTCATCATATGGAATGAACCCTATGAAAAACTTCTAGAGTTCAAATCCATTCTTAATAACATACATCCCAACATTCAATTCACTATGGAATTCAGCAAACATCATCTCCCTTTTCTTGATCTCTTAATTATAAAAACACCTAATAACCAAATCACAACCGACATCTACCACAAACCTACAGACTCACAACAATACCTCCTTTTTAGCTCATGCCACCCAAAACACACCAAGATAAATATCCCCTTTAATTTAGCTAAAAGAATTTGCACCATTGTCTCTGACCCAACCACTCGAGAAATACGCTTACAAGATCTCAAAAAAACACTGTTACGACGCCAATATCCCTCCACACTCATAGATCTTGGAATAAAACGTGCCAAGGAACTTGACAAAAACACACTAAAAAACCAACCAACAAAATAACACACCCAACCCCAAAATACTTCCATACATCTCCACCCATAACCCCAATAACATCGAAGCATTCATCACAATTAAACAAAACCTCCCCTTACTCACCACAGACCCAAAAATGAACAATATCATTAATACACACAAAGTCCTTAAGTGCAAAAGGCAACACAAATCTTTGAAAACATTATTAACCAATTCCAAACTACATACACCACTTCCACCCCCATCAGTTAAAAAATGTGCACGCCCTAATTGTGGCACCTGCCCCTACCTACTTGAAGGCTCTGAATTTACCTTCAAACGAAGAACAAAGTTTAAAATTAAAACCAATTTCTCTTGTTCCTCGGGTAACCTCATTTATGTCCTTACTTGCGCAGGTTGCCAAAACTTCTATATCGGACAGACGAGCCTCCCATTACGTAGAAGAGTAGCTGTCCATAAGGAACAAATAAACCTCCCTCAATACCGCCAAATTCCACTCAGTGGCCACATAGACTCTTGCGCCAGAAACAAAAACCCTAAATTCATTATATTCCCTTTCTATCAATGTAAAGACAGAATCTCCACACAAGAAAGAATCAACAAGGAGAATCTTTTCATAGAGAAATTCCAACCATTTCTTAACACACACACCCCTCAGTGACCTTATTCCTCTATGGCATGAGCTAAAAAGGAGGTATTGTTGTGAGTCTGTAGGTTTGTGGTAGATGTCGGTCGTGATTTGGTTATTAGGTGTTTTTATAATTAAGAGATCAAGAAAAGGGAGATGATGTTTGCTGAATTCCATAGTGAATTGAATGTTGGGATGTATGTTATTAAGAATGGATTTGAACTCTAGAAGTTTTTCATAGGGTTCATTCCATATGATGAAACAATCATCCAAATATCTTTTCCAGTTATCCATTAAAAAGATGTGGAAAAGGTGTCCAAATTTATGGCGTGAGGTTTCATATAGTGTTAATTCAAAAAAACCCATTATGAGGTTCGCAAGGACTGGTGCAGCTTTAGTACCCATCGCGATACCACACTTTTGGCGAAAGTATGTGTCTGCAAACAGGAAGTAATTGTTGGTCAGAATGAACTTAAGTGATTCTGATGAAAGTTGTGTTGATGTGATTAGGAAATGTTTCTGGGTGTTTGTGCAGCCAGAATTTAATTGCCTCAATCGCATATTCATGAGGGATATTTGTATAAAGGTTGACCACGTCAAAAGAAACCAAGAGTTACTCCTCAGTGGCCACATAGACTCTTGCGCCAGAAACAAAAACCCTAAATTCATTATATTCCCTTTCTATCAATGTAAAGACAGAATCTCCACACAAGAAAGAATCAACAAGGAGAATCTTTTCATAGAGAAATTCCAACCATTTCTTAACACACACACCCCTCAGTGACCTTATTCCTCTATGAACAGACACAAACTTCCTGTTGGAAAAAAAGAGTTCATAACTCCAACTAAAAACACTTGTCTCCCCTTACACACACTTCCTGTTTTGACACCACATTTCCTGCTTAACACAAACTTTTAACCCTTTTTTTAAACCTAACAAAACCCTCAACCCTCATGCATCCTTATTTTTCCTACCAATTTATACATGAACTACTATTGAACTACAAAAGCTCAAAGACAATATAATGTATGGGTATATTTATTTTTTTATATATTATTGTTTTATATATTATTTTCTTCATTTTGGACTTCTTTGTAAAAAAACATTTTCATTCTCCTTCTTGATAATTTGCTTCTTCGCAATGAAAACCGGTTAGAAAAAATCTTTATTAAATTATGCTTCCAGTTCAGCATTCTGGCTTTTTTTCATTTTCCTATATATATATAGATAGATAGATAGATAAAACATAATAGCTTCCCCTGAACCATTTAGTTTCATTTTGATAGACAAACAAATGAACTGACTCTCTCTTTTATATATATAGAGATATATAAATATAAATAAATTTTGAATTTTAAATACCTTTGGTGAAAATCTTCAGGGTGCATAAAAGGACAATATGTGAACTACATAGTGATTTACTAAAATATTCAAATATACACAGAATATATATTTATGTTTACTATGTATACGTGTGTGCATGCATGCATTAAAAATATTCATTTATTTTTTAATTCAATATTACTAATTATAATAATCATGAATAATGAGGATAGCTGCGTGAAAAAGTGCCACACCCTAACAGTTGAGGGAACCCGTGGAAGAGGTAGGCCCAGGAAGACCTGGGCTGAGGTGGTGAGGCAAGACCTTCGTACATTGGGCCTCACCGAGGCGATGACTACGGACCGAGACCTTTGGAAATGGGCTGTGCGTGAGAAGACCCGGCAAGCCAAGTAAGATCGTTGCCAGTGCCCCTGGACTGGTTCTTGTGCGGGTGGCACATGAGATGCACCATTTTGAGCGTGGCCGTTGCCAGTACCGCCTGACTGGCTCCTGTAGGATTTTCGAGCAAGATCGTTGCCAGTGCCCCTGGACTGGCTTGTGCGGGTGGCACATAAAAGACACCATTTCGAGCGTGGCCGTTTTCGTGCGGGTGACACGTAAAAGCACCCACTACACTCTCTGAGTGGTTGGCGTTAGGAAGGGCATCCAGCTGTAGAAACTCTGCCAAATCAGACTGGAGCCTGGTGTTGCCATCCGGTTTCACCAGTCCTCAGTCAAATCGTCCAACCCATGCTAGCATGGAAAGCGGACGTTAAACGATGATGATGATGATGATGAATGATTTATAGTATGTAAGAGGAACATTATATACTGGATAAAATGAAATAAAGTTTTTGTTCATGAAATAAAGTGAGAGAGAAATAAGGTTTATGTTCATGTTTGTATATGTGTGTGTGCATGTCTATGCTCATATTTACATATACACACACACACACACACACATACAGATACAGATATGCATACACACAATGATTATGGATGCCAATGTTTTATACATCAACTTGCATGTGTACATGTATATATGTTACTTTCTAAGTTTTTTATTAATATACATAAATACATAAGAGCAACAATAAAAGTTCATTTGTGCATTATTTAATATTAATATTTATATTGAAATTTAATAATAATGATAATAATCAACTAAACTATATAAGAGTAAAAGGACATGATTAAAATATATAATATAATAAAATAAAATAAATAAGGTAGCAGAAATAATGAATATAGAATAAATAAGATAAGAATAAAAAATAAAAATAAAGGAGAAGTAAAATTTGTTTATGTGTGAATGCATACATGGATTATATTATGTATATGTGGATATCTATATGGATAACATTGTTGATATCTATAAAGTATATGATAAATACAATAAAGTAAATAAGCAGGAATAAGGAATAAAGAATAAATAAAAATATAAAGGTGAAATAAATTTGCTTATGTGTTTATACACGTGCATACATGTGTGTGTGTATCTCGTTTATATATTAGTATCTCTATATGTGCTTGCATATACAGATATACAGATGTTTATTTGTAGTTATTTCATTAGTTCATGAGTTTATATTCATGTGTATATGCACATATGGATAATATTGTTGGTATTTATAAAATATATAATAAAATAAAATAAATAAGTAGGCAGAAATAATGAATGAAGTAATTAATTGTAAATAAAAATAACCACATAAGTAAATTTATTTCACCTTTATATTTTTATTTATTCTTTACTCTTTATTTCTACTTACTTATTTACTTTATTTTATTTTATTTATTATATGTTTTATAAATACCAACGACGTTATACATATACACATAATGTAATCCATGTATGCATAGTGAAGGCACATGGCTTAGTGGTTAGGGCATGGGTTCAATTCTCAGCGATGCTTTGTGTCCTAGAGCAAGACACTTTATTTCACGTCGCTCCAGTCCACTCAGCTGGCATAAATGAGCCGTATCTATATTTCAAAGGGCCAACCTTGTCACACACTGTGTGACTCTGAATCTCCCTGAGAACTATGTTAAGGGTACACATGTCTCTGGAGTGCACAGCCACTTGCACGTTAATTTCACGAGCAAGCTGTTTTGTTGATCGTGTCAGCTGGGTCCTTTTCATCATAACCAATGGAGTGCTCCTCAATGTAATCCATGTATGCATATATATATACACACACACACACACACATGTATACTTGTGCAGGCATTCCCACATAAACAAAGTTTACTTTCCCTTTATTTCTAATGGTTATACTTATCTTATTTATTCTATATTCATTATTTCTGCTGCCTTATTTATTTTATTTTATTACTAGCTGAAATACCCACCATTGCCCAGGTTAAAGAAAATAATGTAATTTAAAAATGCCTTTTAGATCTCTAACATGAAACATAGACTACACAGGTCTCACCTCCTAGTAGCTGAGATACCAACTTCATACATTAATAACCTGCCGTTTCCCAAGTTATTGGAGATAATAAAGTTTAAGTATGCCTTTTAAATCTCTAAATAAAATGAAATATGGATTATGCATAATCCATGTTTCATTTTACTTAGAGATTTACTCAGCAGTAATTAGCTGAGGTACAAACTATTAATGTCAATAACATGTTTTATCCAATGTTCTCACTGTTAAAATTGTTAAAAACTAGGTAGTTCTTTGTCTTTGCAATCACTTTCAATTATCAGTACTTATTTGAAATGCATTGAACCTGAAAAAGCATAAATTTGAGAAGAACCTGTCTGCAGGCACTCCCCTCCTCTTAATAAATACATTAAACAAAAATTCTATGTGATGACGTGAGTATAAACAAATGTATTGAAACAAATCCAGCAATCAGTCACAGTTTAATTATCTAGAGCTTCTGAATATATGATGTTTAGAGTGTGTCCTTTAATTGGTGTATAAATGAAAAGATTTGGGGGACTTCCAACTTGCGAACATCCTACATGCCTATGCGAGAAGCAAGATGAAGTTCAACAAGAGAGACTGTCCTTGAGACTTGTTTATTAACATAGCAAAACTTAGTTTCACTGGGAACTGGAACCATTTAAATTCAAAGGGGATGCCATGTGGGATTAACAGGATCTGTGGAATGGAGTCACATCGATTTCACTACCAGTCAGGTGCCATTGCACAGATGAGGTGGATCCAGATTCCTGAGCAGCATAATTGGGGCCTCCTTTTTAAGTGGTGAGGTAGCATCCCAGATGGCTGTAGAGAGTTCAGGAACTTAGTTTGAAAGACTGTTCTTGTCCAGGCAACAGCTACAAGAGATCCCAGTCGATTTTATTAATAGCATCATTCCGTGGAGCTAAGATGACTCGCTCACAGAGCCATTGACTGTTGCTAAAGTTTTGTGCAATGTTTGGGAGAACATGCATTATGAGATCATTGATAGTTGGTACCATCTCACCACAGGCTTTCTGCCCCTCCCAACCAACTTTGAATGATGATAACTTTCAGAAAAATGTATATTTTTTAATGAAATTTTCTATGAATATGTGTTGTATCATGTAGATTCCCAAAATACAAATTTTTTGGGGAAAAGTATTTTAGCAGGGGCTGGAGGAGGATTTTCGGAAAATTCACCGGAATCCACTTCAATTTGTCTTAACTTTCAGAAAATGGATATTTTTTAATAAAATTGTCTACAAATATACCTTGGAGTATGTAGATTCCAACCATATAGGATTTGGGGGGAAAACAATTGGGGGATGTTTCAGAATAAGTTATCCATATTTATTTCAGTTTCTCCATTTTGTGCATTTGTGCACCTGTATATAACCCTTAACCCTAGTTGTAAAATTTCAAGAAAAAATTGAAAAGTTAAGGAGTGGGTGTATTAAAATGTCTATTTTTGCATATTCAGAATCTCCGTTGGTCACAAGGTGGGAATCCATAGAAAAAAAAGCACACATATACATATACATATATGTAATGAAAAATGTTCAAACGAGGAATTATTCTATTCAGTATCATATTTATTTTAGAGATTATGTAACTAATTATACTTTACACTTCTATATTTAACTGTGCGTGTATATCGTATGCAACAGATAAGTCATCTTAGTAGCATATATCTGTGTACCATACATTTAGCTGTTATTTTTAGCATGGGTTTTCTGGTGAGGGGTTCATTTGGTTCCTTGCCTGTTGCTTCAGTTGAAATCTACGGATGCACAAATGCACAAAACAGAGAAAATCTAACAAATATGGATGACTTGTTCTGAAACACCCCTGAATAGGGAACAGTTCTCAAAAATAACCCCCAATTGTTTTCCCCCAAATTCCTATATGCTCGGAATGTACATAGTCCGAGTTATATTTGTTGACAATTTCGTTAAAAAATATCCTTTTTCCTGAAAGTTAAGCGAATTGAAGAGGACTCCAGTGAACACTTTCCCTAACATATTTTGTATATTCAGAATCTACATGATATAGAACATATTCTTAGAAAATTTCATTAAAAAATATCCATTTTTCTTAAAGTTATGATCATCTGAGCATTCCGGAAATCTGTAGTTATGCCCTGTTAACAATTGATCAATTAAATGAAATCTCATATGAAATTTTTTCTCACACACACACACACTCACCTAAGTATATATCTTACACAAATAGAAAGCCGGAGAAGAATATATAAAATGTAAGTAACTTTAGAAATTCTTTTTTATCTGAAATCGTCACAACTGTAATGATGTATACATACATGTGTGTGTGTAAAATAGCTGGTTACTTAGTTACTATGTTGACATTGACAATACAATTAAGTGAAAGTGTTAACAAGTTGATTTGCGTCAAGTATAATCACATGGGATTTAAATGTGAAATATCAAGTCTTAATAAGGTGACTTGTTCCCAAAATGGTCAAAATATGTATTGGAAAATTAAATGTACAATATACAGTACCTCATTTAATTAACTGAGAAAATGGTGTCTAACTCCGTATGAAATTATTTTTCTGACATGAAAGTACCTTTAAAAATTCATTTTGTCAGAAATCGTCACAGCTGTAATGATGTATACATACATGTATGTGTAAATAGTTGGTTAGGACATCAAAGACAGGAAGTTCAAACACAGGGAGCTGAGAAAGTGATTTGAACAAGTGAATCTTTTCTATAGAGCAATATTATTTATTCTAAAAAACAAAAATAAATCAAGATTGCATTATTCTTTCTTAGGTCAAATTATTCATGTACCCCACCAAAATATGGTGCAAATTGATCCAGAAGTTTGAGTATGCATTGAGGACACACACAGATAGGGTATTTTATATATTAAGATATATTTTAATCATCTACTTTTACTCTTATATAATTTAATTGATTATTATCATTATTATTAAATTTAAATATAAATATGAATAATAAACAAGAGCACAAATCTCTGCCAAAGCAACACTAATGTCCTCTCAACGATTAGCCAGAGATGATTTTTAAAATGAGAATATCTGAAATAAACTCGACTGCTCTCACAAACAAGAATACTAAAAATGAACCTGACTGCTCTCAAAAATTAAGGAAAAAAAAAAATGGAAAAATAATCCAGAATCCTTGTCCAGTACCTGATCGATCCCAATGATAGTCATGGAATATGAAGGTGGGTGTGTGGGGCCATATTTTTAATGCTGCATGTGTGTCGTCTACAGTGGGAACAGGAACAGTTTTCTCTATGAAGGCTTTTTTTAGTCTATTCACTAATATAGTGTCTTTATGACCATTAAGGTCTATAGTGAAAAATTGATCCGTATGTGAAAGAATATGGAAAGGACCTGCATACGGTGCTGTTAATGGAGGTTTAACAACATTGTTGCACACAAAAATGTGAGTTCAAGAAGTAAAGCTTCCTTCAATGCAGAGCTAGAAATGCAATTGTCAAGTAGGTAAGAGGTTGTGAACAGGAGCTATATATACAAAATTGGTAAAGCTAAAAATTGTCAAGGATAAATTAAATTTATTATTGTTGCTAAATATTTTAGGGTTATTTAATTTCTGAGCAGTTTTGCTGCCATTTGTTTATGTAGTTTGATTTTTTTTGTCCATCAGTTTCTGCTAAGATAGAGATGCATGCAAAATTAATATTAGAGAAACAAAAATAAAACTTTGGAAGCAGCAATGCCGTCATAACTTATGTGAAAACCATGGGTGTGCTTTCAAGGGAGATAATCAGAGAAAGACTTAAAATTCAACTTAAGATCGTAATACTTCATGTAAAATAAAGTAAATATAACAAATAATCTAGAATCCTTGTCCAGTACCAGATTGATCCCAAAATCTAATCAGTTTGTGCCAGTCAAGAGGCCAAATATCCCTGAAAGTTTCATCCAAATCCATCTGGTTGTTTTTGAGATATCTTGTCCACCAGCTTTGATCTTAGCTTCACTCATGCTAGAAACAAATTTTTCACTGAGATATTTGAATCCTTCACCGTCTTCATTCATGGCCGTAACAAAATTCTTAAACAAGCCAAGTTTAATGTGTAAGGGAGGAAGGCAAATTTTCTGAGGGTCAACTAAAGGGATATATTTAGTGTTGTATCTCTCTGGAGTGAATTCACTTCTCTTTGGCCACTCTTGTTGATTATAGTGATGCTTGTCATCTCTGCTGTTCTAAAGGCACAAAAAGCACTGATGCTTTACATACCCCATTTGCAACCCAAGAAGAAATCCAATAACTTTCAAGTCCCTGCATATATTCCACTTGTGCTCAGAATATTTAATCAAGTGCAACATTTTATCCATTGATTCACAAGTTTCCTTTAATCCTACATGTAATGAATTCCTGCAATTCTGTATGCCATTTTTGAAAGTACGAGCATTTTACACTATCATGTAAAAGATTCCATTGTTTCAACCTGAAGCCCAATAGTTCTGACTTTTCTTTTGTTAAATCCAAGTCTCTAACTAAATCATTTAATTCAAGTTGGTTCAATAAAAAAGAAACTTTTTTTGAAGATCCTGGTTCATCACATTGATCTTCTGTATCACTTGACATGCCTTCAATTGAAGTAGATGCAGTACTTTCTTCACTTAAACTATCTTTGTCAAAAGATGAAGGAGTTTCTGGAATTGGAATATTTTCAGCAGCATGAGCAACTGGTTTTTAAGCTGAAAGGCAATCTGGATAAACAAATCTTGGATTTGTTCTTCTTAGAGAAACCTGTGATATTAGTTAAGCAGAAATAACAATTGGTGTAGTGGTTTGTTATTCAACTCATGCCACCACAAACACATAAAAATTAATATACTTTATAATCTAGCAAAAAGAATCTGTACCATAGTTTCGGACATCTATACTCGTGAACGAAGACTCCTTGAACTCAAATCAATACTAATCAAAAAATATTACCCAATATCATTAATAAATGATGGCATTAAACGAGCTAAGGAAATAGATATACGACCATTAAGGGAAGTCAACCGAAATACTAAACCAGACTTCAAAATACTCCCATACATCTCCACACATAACCCCCAGAAACAACGAAGCCTTCAACATTATCACCCAGAATCTACCCATCCTCACAGGAAATAAAACAACGAACAAAATTTTAGGCTCACACGAAATTATCAAAAGCAAAATGCAACCTAAATCATTGATAAAAATATTAGCCAGTGCAAGACTATATCCATTAATAACAGAACCAAAAGTGAGAAAATGTGGTCGACCTAACTGTGGTACATGCCCCCACCTTTTGGAGGGATCAGAGTTCCACTTTAAACAAGGTGAAAATATTTAAGATTAAATCAAATTTCACCTGTGCCTCAGAAAATCTAATCTATGCCATTACGTGATGTGAGAATAATTATATTGGCCAAACAGGAATATCACTCTGTTGAAAAACCACTCTCCACAAAGAACAAATCTGCCACCCACAATACAGACAGATACCGGTCAGTGAACACATAGAAAAATGTGCTAGGAGTCTTAATCCTAATTTCCTAATTTTCCCCTTCTATCAATGTTCACAGAACACCTCAGTACAACAAAGAATGGATAAAGAGGCAACTTTCATCAATAAATATCTTCCACAACTCAATATGAACACATAACATAATACGGAACACTACTAAACTTTCAATTAATACCACTGACCCCCATACATCCCATACACCATTCACATTACAGATCTATGTCTACCCTAATTGCACCAAATCCAGAACTACTTACCTCTCTTACACATAATCTTTTTAATCAGAGA